>NC_057810.1:114609723-114617563 GCF_018294505.1 Triticum aestivum
GGGGACGACGGGATCGGGATCGAGCCCGATCCAGATCGTGGGGGCGGCGGGGGGGGAATGGGAGTGGTGCTAGGGTTCGGGTTGGGGGAGGGGGCTAAGCAGGAGGGTCGGGTGGGCCGTTTCGGTAGGGTCGGCCGGATGGGTGGGATGGGCCAAGGCCCATGGGGAGCCGCGGGGGTTTCCTTTCTTTTGTTTTGTTTTTACTTTTTATTTAATTCTTTTCTGTTTTAAATCAGTTTAAATTATTTAGACCTTTTCTAAAAATGTGTTTACTTCACCATAATTATCTATGCAATATTTGACACGGTCCGAACATTTTTGTTTTAAAGTTTGAAAACTTTGTTTGTTTGCCAAAAATTCAAGTTTGAATTCGAATCGTTTTCGAACTAATGCGAGATTAGCCAGAATAATCAAGGTGACGTGGCATCATTAGCGAAGGATTACTATAGCGTAACTATCCGGGCGTCACAATTCTCCTCCACTACAAGAAATCTGGTCTCGAGATTTAAGAGGGAGACTAGGGGGAAAGGTCTGGTTACGAAATCCTAACGAATCTTCTCGTCTTTGGTTGCTCTTCTTGAAGAGATCAATCCATTACACTGATGTCTTCATTCCTCTGCTTCAGGTCATCAGGATGAAGTCGGCATCCTTTCTTCGGGATCTTCATCGTATTTAAGAATAGGTAACGAGGCAGATCAGCAATGACAGAATGCTATAAGGGTAATAATCTGGGATTAACCCATGAATGAGCATATGAGTACCTCTCGAGTTGAACAAAATAAAACACATCGAGAGTAAAGTTGGAAGGTACAATAAGAAGTTTCAAGCAGCCAGGCAATCGTTCATTGCCTAGGCAGAAGGTGAAAAGGGGTTTCAAGCAACGGAATAATTATTGTGTCCGATGCCAGAATTGACGATCTCATTGGAAGGTGGCTCATGAATTACATACGAGTCCACGCGGGAGGAATAACTTTGGGAACAGGGGGTGTACAGGAGAGTCAGGTTTCGATCCTGTGGAACTGTGGGTTATGGGCCCACCATGTGGGTTAAAGGTAGGAAGGGCGGAGACGTCTTGCGTGATCATGCAAGCAAGGTATGTCAAAGGATAGCCTATCAGTTATGTCGGCAACAACATCAGTACCAAGGACGAGGGACGAAGAGAACCATTTTCCTGCTCGTTGAACGAGGCATACATGTAGGCAAAGTTCTCGTCCATCGGTGGTTACCGAAATGTCACCAACAAAAGTAACAGGGTCTCACTGGCAGAGTTGTACACCGAGGTGTTTACATAAGCAGGAGAATATTACTGCTCAGATCATATAGATCACAAGAAAGGTTAAATCAACAATGGCAGGAAAACATGATCATCAGATTAAACAAATCAATGGAATGGAAAATAGGTTTAAACACATATTTCAAGGGTATATCCTTCCCAAGGACAAGCAGAGCATGATATCCATGTCAGGATATAATGTAGAAAACTCTTTAGGTAGGGGAGAGGATTTTTCATGACATTACCCATACAATGGTGTTTGGATAATTGATAAAGAGAATTTAGCATTGTGCTTCAAATGTTCTTGGTGATGAATGGAGTACCACAGACATGCTTCAGGTAGCAATGATATGGTGTTTCAATCAAGGGCCCGACTTCGGATACACCAATGACCCATCAGGAGTAACTTATAAAATAAGTCCTACCACTTCCTCTAGGAGGAATGGTTATCCTTGCAAAAGAAATCATAATGATAGGTCCTCCAGCCAGGGGGGGGCTAGGCATGAAATCCTGTTACCAGGTCATCAAAGGGCCAACAACATAACTCTTGGAAAGTTGTCCCAACCATCATATCTGACCAAGATTCAGATCCGATTGGTGTAATGATACCTCAGACTCAGGATGTCCGAGAATAAAAGGTGCAACACAAATAGACGAAATGACATTTCAGGATTCTCAGGAAATGAACTATGGGAGTGGGTTCCTGAAACAATAGTTCATCATTAAACCAAGGAGAGGAGGAGGTGGCTGATGGGCTCGGCGATAATCCATCGAGATTTCCGACAAGATGGATTTCCACAATTATGTGAACAAGGAGATAACATTTGTCAGATCAAATGGTATAATGATGTATGCTCGAGGAAACATACTCAATTAAACATTGGTTGAAAGGTGCACCTGAATATGGGTTGGGTCGCACGATCAATGTTAGAGTGGTGACTTGATGAACAAAAGAATTTGAATGAAACTCGACCGTTACTTCAAAGCAATAGGGTTGCTAGAAGTTTTGAATTCACACCTCATGGTTCAATTGTCGGTATTCCGGTTAGAAACAACACGGGTGCCAAGAAAGAATGGTGAGGGTGAGAAGTATCACCATACCAAGAATTCTTAAGAGGTGGAGTAATCCTCACGACCTTCTTGACATAAAAGATGGTAATACTCCATGGTAAAGAAGAACAAATGCTAGGTAGCAAGGAACTCGAGGTATAACACAGAACACAAACAAGTTTTTGTTGGAGGGAACACAATAAAGAGGTCGATGACAACACAAATCATCGAGGGCAAGGATGGTATTTCTCATCATTAATTCAATTGATATCCTGGAAGAGCATAAGAATGTAGATGGTGATCATGACACATTTGTCGAGAGATTCCACGAAGATGTAATCGATCCGCGATCACATCAAGTCAAAAGAATGATGAAGCTAGAGGTTATTGGAACCATAGGTACGACACAAACTTGAAATCTAGCTTGTTGTTCAAGGCGAAATGATATGACGAGGAAGATCGACGTAAGCTTAGCTATCATCGCAAATTGGTGCTCCGAGAATAAGGAGCAGGTAGCACAGTTAGAATCATCACGACAATGATGTAGCCAAACAGGCTAGGAATGGCGTGATCGGGTACAAACTCATACTTATAGAAGCTTACTGAAGAGTTGTTGAACCGTAGAGCATACTCGGTTCAGTTATCGGTGTCTTTGAGTGTTTAATAACTCAGAGCCCGTGAAAAATTGGAATCAGTGGTAAGGTAGCACTTGATGAAGAACTCATAATAAGTTATGCAGTACCATGATAATCTCGAGATACCAGGGGGGTACTACTCAACACAAGATCAAAGTAAAGGTTGGACTGGTGTATTGATCCATAGAAGACAATTGTTTTAACTTGTCCGAGAAATGGAATCAAAGAAGAACAATCATGGTCGGAACCACGGTTGCAAGGGATCAATTCACAGATACCATATGTTAGCTATCAAGGAAATAGTTATTATTACAAGAAGCTTCCATGATAGGATATACATCGCGTCCATGGGCATGAACACAAAGTTCAAGGTCGACTCCCACTTCTCCAATGCACAACCTTTCATTCACTTCTCGCACTCAATAAAGTTGTAGTTTTGAAATTTTATCTAGCAAAATACCAGAAGAGTACGACTCGTGAAAACTTTCGAGTTCTCACCCATTAAGGAAGGCATAGGTTCAACCCATCAGGGCATCTTATAATCATATACCAGAATCTTTAGAAGTAATTAACTCAAGCTCGAAGACAGAGCATGGTTAAGAAAGCAGAGGATACAATTTACCAAAGGCATTATGTATCAGAGGAAAGGCTCACAAGGTTATTGAATATGAAGGGCGTTGTCAGATAAAATCCAACAAAGGATCTGGTGGTCCACAAGGGATCTGACGTGAGCATCGGTACTCAACTAGAGGAAGAAGATTGCAAGGAGATCAGATTATAGAAACAACTGACTAACTCAATTGTCAAATGCAAAGGAATTATGATTTCCAAATCAAGGGATCAGAAGCAATGCTCTGAGTAGGGATGGATAAGTTGAATAGCCTTACGGTACAATCAATGACAATTGGATTGGTCGAGAACCAATTCCAGTTAAAAGAATGGCAGCTTAGCCGGAGAAGTAATTTATAAGGATCAATGATGATTGCGTGCATTCGCAAACATGTTGAGTCAACAGACTCAAAATGATAATGACAAGGAATGTCATTAAGACTACGAGACTTATGGGATTAACCATAATGCGAGGAAGCAAGAATTTCAAGAGCCAAAGGCTCCAGAGGATTTTCGGAAGATCGAATAGTATTTTGAAGACTTTTGTGAAACTCATGAACAACTGGGGATGAGCGGATACTTGACAAGTGCGGGGATTTATTTGAAGGGGTATTCATGTGGCAAAGAACTGCTACGCAGTAGGCACGAAGTATTCTCGGAACAATAGAGAAAACTTCGGGTATCTTGTAATAACAAGAACAATGGGGAATGATCGTAAGAATGGCAAGCGTAAGTAGTTATCCATAAGGATTTATCGGTGGTCGGGAATAGCAAAAGTGATGGGCACAAAGTCTCGAGAGAATATCAAAGAGTATCTCCGAAATCTTCTGATGCAGTCGGTGACCATCTGGACTGAAGGGGCTCTTCGGGAGAAAGTATTTTCGAGAACCTAAAGTTAGTTTTTAGTAAAAATCATTTAACCCGAATAGAAGAGGGTTTAGAATCCCAGAGTAAAGGTCGAGGAATAAAAGATCCTAATACCTCCCGATGGCGACGTGGGCCCATGGGCCACACAGCCATGTTAGTAAAAGTTTTTCAACGACTAGACTCGACTTCGGCCAAGGAGTTGGAAAAGGGGATTCCTACAGGCAGTCGGCTCTGATACCAACTTGTGACGCCCCCGATTCAATCGTACACTAATCGTGCATGCAAATGTGTACGATCAAGATCAGGGACTCAAGGGAAGATATCACAACACAACTCTACAAATAAAATAAGTCATACAAGCATCATAATACAAGCCAGGGGCCTCGAGGGCTCGAATACAAGTGCTCGATCATAGACGAGTCAGCGGAAGCAACAATATCTGAGTACACACATAAGTTAAACAAGTTTTCCTTAAGAAGGCTAGCACAAACTGGGATACAGATCGAAAGAGGCGCAGGCCTCCTGCCTGGGATCCTCCTAACTACTCCTGGACGTCGTCAGCGGGCTGCACGTAGTAGGGGCACCTCCGGTGTAGTAGGGGTCGTCGTCGACGGTGGCGTCTGGCTCCTGGACTCCAGCATCTGGTTGCGACAACCAGAAAGAAAGGAAAGGGGGAAAAAGGGGGGAGAAAGCAACCATGAGTACTCATCCAAAGTACTCACAAGCAAGGAACTACACTACATATGCATGGGTATATGTGTAAGGAGGCCATATCAGTGGACTAAACTGCAGAATGCCAGAATAAGAGGGGGATAGCTAATCCTATCGAAGACAACGCTTCTGGCAGCCTCCGTCTTGCATCAAGTAGAAGAGAGTAGATTGAAGTCCTCCAAGTAGCATCTCCAAGTAACATCTCCAGTAGCATAATCCTACCCAGCGATCCCCTCCTCGTATCCCTGAGAGAGAGCGACCACCGGTTGTATCTGGCACTTGGAAGGGTGTGTTTTATTAAGTATCCGGTTCTAGTTGTCATAAGGTCAAGGTACAACTCCAAGTCGTCCTGTTACCGAAGATCACGGCTATTCGAATAGATTAACTTCCCTGCAGGGGTGCACCAACTTACCCAACACGCTTGATCCCATTTGGCCGGACACACTTTCCTGGGTCATGCCCAGCCGCGGAAGATCAACACGTCGCAGCCCCACCTAGGCAAAATAGAGAGGCCAGCACGCCGGTCTAAACCTAAGCGCACAGGGGTCTGGGCCCATCGCCCATAGCACACCTGCACCTTGCGAGGGCGGCCGGAAGCAGAACTAGCCCCCTTAATACATGAGCAGGCTTACGTTCCAATCTGGCGCGCGCCGCTCCGTCGCTGACGTCTGAAGTGCTTCGGCTGATACCACGACGTCGGGATACCCATGACTACTCCCGCGTAGATGGTTAGTGCGTATAAGCTCGTAGCCAACTCAGATCAAATGCCAAGATCTCGTTAAGCATGTTAAGTATCCGCGAACGCCGAACAGGGCCAGGCCCACCTCTCTCCTAGGTGGTCTCAACCTGCCCTGTCGTTCCGCCACAAAGTAATCGTCGGGGACCGTCGGGAACCCAGGCCCACCTCTACCGGGATGGAGCCACCTGTCCTTTCAGCCCCCAACTCCGAACAGTATCACAGGTAATGTAATAGTGTAAAGTGTATAGTATATGCCCGTGATCACCTCCCGAAGTGATCACAGCCCAGTAGTATAGCATGGCAGACGGACAAGAGTGTAGGGTCACTGATGGAACACTAGCATCCTATACTAAGCATTTAGGATTGCGGGTAAGGTATCAATGACTGTAGCAGCAATGACAGGCTATGCATCAGAATAGGATTAACGGAAAGCAGTAACATGCTACACTACTCTAATGCAGGCAGTATAGAGAAGAGTAGGCGATATCTGGTGATCAAAGGGGGGGCTTGCCTGGTTGCTCTGGCAAGAAGGAGGGGTCGTCAACTCCGTAGTCGAACTGGGGGTAGCCGGCAGTCTCGGGGTCTATCGGAAAGAAGTAACGGAGAGGGAACACAATAAATAACAGAACAATCAAAGCATCACAAAGCGTAACAAGACAATACGTGGGGTTTGGTGTGCCCTAACGCGGTAGTAAGTGATACCGACGAAGGGGGGAAACATCCGGGAAAGTATTCCCGGAGTTTCGCGTTTTCGGACAGATGAACCGGAGGGGGAAAGTTGCGTGTTTGCTATGCTAGGGATGTGTGGCGGACGAACGGGCTGCGTATTCGGATTCGTCTCTTCGTTCTGAACAACTTTCATGTAGAAGGTATTTTCATCTGAGCTACGATTTATTTTATATTAATTTTTAAAAGATATTATTAATTTCTTGAATTTAATTAATTATTTAATTAAATTCGAAATTGGATTTATGACATCGGCATGATGTCATGCTGATGTCAGCAGTCAACAGGGGTTGACTGGTCAACCTGATCAGTGGGTCCCGCTTGTCATTGACTGAGATTAACTAAAACAGATTAATTAGTTTAATTAGTAATTAGGTTAATCTAATCAGGATTAGTTTAGTTAAACAGGATTATTAACTTAATTAATTTGCTAATTAATTAACTGATAATTTGATTATTTACTTTAAATTCTCTTCTCTTTTTTTTAAGGGACGGCCCACCTGTCAGGGGCACAATGTGCCCCTGCAGTGGCTGTGTGTACGCGGGGGAAAAGGGAGACAGAGGACTCCGGCGGCCTCATCTAGGAGCCACGGCGAGCTCCGGCGGGGCGCGAGGCCGTCAGCCGAACGCAGCGACCAGAGGCACGCGAGGTGCGACGTGGTATCCGGTAGCAGCAGGCAGAAGGGCGAGCGCGACGGACGGGTGAGGCGCGGCGGGTGCAGCGGGACGGCGACGTCATGCCGGAATGCGACCCCGGCGACAAAATGTTCATCTGCGAACACTTGGAGAACCAGCACGACAAGGCGCGTGGAGTGGTGTAAGCGGTTCGTGTAGGGGCGGGTGAAAGTGACCACGACGACGACGTCCGACAGTGGTGACGACTTGCCCTCGTCGGAGGTGAGCCAACGGGGCACAGGGAGGAGTGAGAAGAGGGTGAGGAGGACCGTGAGCTCACAGCGATGCTCGAGGAGGGGCTCGGTGAGGGTGATGGTGCAGCATCCGCAGCGGAGCCGGCGATGGCGTGCGGCGGCCAGCATCGGGGAAGAAGCAGCGGGTGATGTGAGGGCGGCCTCCCAGCTCCGATCCAATGGCATAGACGAAGGAGAAGACGATGGCGCTCCTCCCGGTCAGACTCTCTGGGCGCGGGAAGGACGATGGCCACGCGGCGACCGTGGACAAGGTAACGACGATGGCGACGCCCTCTGGATCGAAGGGAGAGACGGGCGTCGG
>NC_057810.1:114617839-114706694 GCF_018294505.1 Triticum aestivum
CGATCCAGATCGTGGGGGCGGCGGGGGGGGAATGGGAGTGGTGCTAGGGTTCGGGTTGGGGGAGGGGGCTAAGCAGGAGGGTCGGGTGGGCCGTTTCGGTAGGGTCGGCCGGATGGGTGGGAGGGGCCAAGGCCCATGGGGAGCCGCGGGGGTTTCCTTTCTTTTGTTTTGTTTTTACTTTTTATTTAATTCTTTTCTGTTTTAAATCAGTTTAAATTATTTAGACATTTTCTAAAAATGTGATTACTTCACCATAATTATCTATGCAATATTTTACACGGTCCGAACATTTTTGTTTTAAAGTTTGAAAACTTTGTTTGTTTGCCAAAAATTCAAGTTTGAATTCGAATCGTTTTCGAACTAATGCGAGATTAGCCACAATAATCAAGGTGACATGGCATCATTAGCGAAGGATTACTGTAGCGTAACTATCCGGGCGTCACAAATAAGGATATGTTTCTCGATTATGGAGGTGATAAAAGAGTTCGTCGTAAATAGTTACATCGATGCAATCTTTTACACCGATCCAGATGACTCTAAGTCTCAATCTGGATACATATTGAAAGTGGGAGCAATTAGCTAGAGTAGCTCCATGCAGAGGATTGTGGACATAGAATATTTGCAAAATACATACGGCTCTGAATATGACAGACCCATTGACTAAGCTTCTCTCACGAGCAAAACATGATCATACCTTAGTACTCTTTTGGGTGTTAATCACATAGTGATGTGAACTAGATTATTGACTCTAGTAAACCCTTTGGGTGTTGATCACATGATGATGTAAACTATGGGTATTAACCACATGCAGATGTGAATATTGGTGTTAAATCACATAGCGATGTGAACTAGATTATTGACTCTAGTGCAAGTGGGAGACTGAAGGAAATATGCCCTACAGGCAATAATAAAGTTATTATTTATTTCCTTATTTCATGATAAATGTTTATTATTCATGCTAGAATTGTATTAACCGGAAACATGATACATGTGTGAATACATAGACAAACATATAGTCACTAGTATGCCTCTACTTGACTAGCTCATTAATTAAAGATGGTTATGTTTCCTAACCATAGACATGTGTTGTCATTTGATTAATGGGATCACATCATTAGGAGAATGATGTGATTGACATGACCCATTCCGTTAGCCTAGCACTTGATCGTTTAGTATGTTGCTATTGCTTTCTTCATGACTTATACATGTTCCTGTAACTATGAGATTATGCAACTCCCGTTTACCGGAGGAACACTTTGGGTGCTACCAAATGTCACAACGTAACTGGGTGATTATAAAGGAGTACTACAGGTGTCTCCAAAGGTACATGTTGGGTTGGCGTATTTCGAGATTAGGTTTTGTCACTCCGATTGTCGGAGAGGTATCTCTGGGCCCTCTCGGTAATGCACATCACTATAAGCCTTGCAAGCAATGTAACTAATGAGTTAGTTACGGAATGATGCATTACGTAACGAGTAAAGAGGCTTGCCAGTAACGAGATTGAACTAGGTATTGGATACCGACGATCGAATCTCGGGCAAGTAACATACCGATGACAAAGGCAATAACGTATGTTGTTATGCGGTTTGACCGATAAAGATCTTCTTAGAATATGTAGGAGCCAATATGGGCATCCAGGTTCCGCTAATGGTTATTGACCGAGAATAGTTCTAGGTCATGTCTACATAGTTCTCGAACCCGTACGGTCCGCACGCTTAAGGTTTCGATGACAGTTATATTACGAGTTTATGAGTTTTTATGTACCGAAGGAGTTCGGAGTCCCGGATGAGATCGGGGACATGACGAGGAGTCTCGAAATGGTCGATATGTAAAGATCGATATATTGGACGACTATATTCGGAGTTCAGAAAGGTTCCGAGTGATTCGGGTATTTTTCGGAGTACCGGAGAGTTACGGGAATTCGCCGGCGAGTATATGGGCCTTATTGGGCTATACAGGAATAGAGGAGAGAGGCCAAAAGGAAAGAGGCCTGCGCCCCCCCTCTGGTCCGAATTGGACAAGGGGCGCAGCCCCCTTTTCCTTTTGCCTCTCCCCCTCTTTCCCCTTCTCCTACTCCAACAAGGAAGCAAGGAGTCCTACTCCCGGTGGGAGTAGGACTCCCCTTGGCACGCCCCCTCCTAGGCCGGCCGCACCTCCCCCTCCCTCCTTTATATACGGGGGCAGGGGGGCACCCCATGACACACAAGTTGATCTACGGATCGTTCCTTAGCCGTGTGCGGTGCCCCCCTCCACCATATTCCACCTAGGTCATATCGTCGCGGAGTTTAGATGAAGCCCTGCGCCGGTAGAACATCATCATCGTCACCACGCCGTCGTGCTGACGGAACTCATCCCCGAAGCTTTGCTAGATCGGAGCCCAGGGATCGTCATCGAGCTGAACGTGTGCTGAACTCGGAGGTGCCGTACGTTCGGTGCTTGGATCGGTCGGATCGTGAAGACGTACGACTACATCAACCGCGTTGTGCTAACGCTTCCGCTTACGGTCTACGAGGGTATGTGGACAACACTCTCCCCTCTCGTTGCTATGCCATCACCATGATCTTCCGTGTGCGTCGGAAATTTTTTGAAATTACTGCGTTCCCCAACAGCAAGGTGTCCGGACTTGTCCGAGGACACAGGTCTGAGTTACAATCGCTCGGATGCCCAAGTAAGTAGCCCCGTATTTTGACACGCCATCCATATTTTTTTCATAAAATATCCCTTAACAGAGCTATCCTTTGAACAGGAGTGGATAGCAAAAGCAAAGCTTATCAGGTGTCCAGCCCCCCTGCCTGAGACCATGTCGGATCCCGTGTTAACCATGATGCTGGAGATTGCGCCTTCGGCAGATGGCGAAGAGGGGAACCAAGGAGCTACCGCCTCCGCAAAGGAGGCTGTCAGGAAGGGAAGAATCGAGAATTCCCCCAACCAGGGAAAGAAAAGGACTACCTCTGAAGATCCGGAGGGGATGGCCTCAAAACGGGGGAAGAAAACTTCGCCAGAGGGTCCGGCGCCGGAGAATGCCCCGGCCGCATTGCACCCCCAAGGGGATCAGCTCTCCACCGAGCCGTAAGTAAAGAGAGGGGTTCCAAAATGAGTGACATCCCTGTTTTATTTCTGAGGAAGATAACAGAAATGTTACCTTGCAGTTCGGATCTCAACCCTTCTCAGCAGAGCTCATCTTTAGGGGATCTTCGTCCGGAGATGATGGAGAGTGAAACGCCTTCCCTAGCTGCACCATCTTACGAGGCAGGCGACCCTAAGGTGTTTTCTCGGAGGGTTTCTTCAAGTCCGGACCCTGAAAAAGGTCGTCGGGCTAGTCCGGCACCCTTTGGTGCGCGGTTGGAGGGGCCGAAGGATCTGCTCGGGCGAGCGTCTATCTCAGAAGAACACCGTATGTTGATGAACACGGTGATTGGAAGGATTTCATCCGCGGAAAGAGGATTGTACGAGGCCGCCAGGAGTTTACTGACAGGCTTTGAGGTACGTGAAAAGGTGTACCTTTTGGTAGAACCGCATATATAAAATGCGCCCTATATAGATAGTAGCCCCTGAGACTCTGTGTGTTGTCAAAAATGATGGCGCACAGAGGATCATAACCCCAGGTATAATATGCCACCTTTTCTATGAAGGTGGCGAGGCGTTCGGTGACTAACCGGACTGATGAATCTGCCGAACTAAAGCGGCAACTTGACGTAGCAGATGCTGACATCGCGCTTGTAAATAAGCGGCTAGACGAGGCACAAGGTATGTTCCAAAGACATCTGATAAGAGGAGCTCGATGCTCGTGCCTTATAAGATATGTGCTTAATGTAGATGGTGTTGCTGCCGTGGAGAACCTTCGGGCGGAACTTGCCCGAGCCAAGGAGCAAGCGAGGAAAAGTGATGCGGCTGCCGTTAAAGCTGCTGAAGAGCTCAAAGCCGAACAGGCTGCTCACTGCCAGAGCAACAAAGTGATAGCCAAGATGGCTATAAAATTGAAGGATGCTGCCGACCGCTGTAAATTTCTTGAACAAGAAGATAGGGCGGCTCTGAAGGAACTTGAAAAGATCACTGCCGAGGCCAAGGATACTCGCTCTGCAATGAGAGCTATGAAGGAGGAGCAACGTCAGGCCGGAGATATCACGGCTGGAAAGCCCTGTATGCTGCGAATGAAGTTCGGGGACCCTAAGTATGCTCCGTTAGACCGGCACTAGAGTGCGGAGAACACTTATCTGGATTTGGTAGAGAGTGCCGCAGACGCGACCGAACACGTCCGGGGTCGAGGTGACCATGAACTGGAAGAACTTTTTTGGTCGCAGTTCCACAATCCAGAACGCCCACCTTCGATATCCGACCGTTTGGCCGCCTGGACGGAGCTTAACAGGTTATCCGGACTCGCCATGAGGTATGTTGCGAGTCGTCTGTGGCCGGAAGAGCCAGAGCCGAAGAGTTTTTTTAGCTTGGTGCAGTAGTTCCTTGGTTCGGTGCCGCATGTTGATGCAATGAAGAGGTCGGTGTGCATAGAGGGTGCACAGATGGCTGTTGCCCATGTCAAAACATACTGGGCGAATATGAATGCCAGTGTTGTTGCATCCCGGGATTCGAACGAAAGCTGAGTACCTGCCAAGCACTACTTTGAGGAATTTCTTCCGGGAGCTCGTTTAATAGAGGCGCAGTGCTCGAAGGATGTTGTGTTCGAATAGCATGTGCTACTTTAAAACAAATATTTTGATAGAAAATAAAAGCTTTTTATACTTGTGCTTGCAAGAATTATAATGCCTCCTGTTCGGCCGTTAATGTATATGTGTATATAACCTGAAAGATGGCATTCATTGGCTTCATCCCCCGCGCATATAATGCGGGGGTGTTCGCAAAAAGTCGCCTTTTCACACTTAATCCAACGTCTTGGTCCTATAAAGGAGGTGATAGCGCAGCGAAATAGGCAACCGGACTATAATGCTTTATCACTTTCACTTAGCCATAGGAGTTTGACAGTGGGGCTACTGAATAGCCCCTAGGGGCACCGCGCTCTCTCGAATTCGGGGCACGTGTGTGCCTGACCGGGAAGCGGCCCTTCGTTAATGCGGAGGAATCCTAAAGATTCCGAAAGTCATCGAGTGGTTGACCAGTCTCTCGCTATATCATGACAGTCAGTTTTCGGCTTTCTCTACTGAGGTGCTCGCCTGGCCGAACCGGGGCACAATCGCAGTAGTTCTCCTGGTGCCGCCTTAGCCGATAGAGCGGCACGTAAGGCAGCAAAACACAGGAGCCGGGCAAACCCAACATTTGACAAAAGACATGATTCCGAGCTGATGCATATAAGGCCAAACTCGCGACACCGAACACTCCCTAAGGTATTCGGTCTTTATGAAAATGGGCCAAACAAAAGCCCTTGGTAAGAAGCCCCTGGTGCCCAGGAACGCGAAAAATTCTGGCATGGCCACATGCCCAGACGCCAGCCTTCTCCTCGGTTATAGCAAAAACCAGGGGATGTTATCAACAAGAGACAGTAAAAAAGGTTTACGCAGGGTCTTAATCTGAAAAGAATCCTTAAAACGGGTCCCTACTGCACGTCTGCGCCTGTGTCTCCATTGTGTCGTATCCTGGACGGGCGTAGCACGGTGTTCGTCTGCGAAAGAGAGGAACTTAGTGAAAAATAATCGTGCGAGAAATCTATATTAAAATAAACAAAATATAATACAGAGACATGAGTAGAATTGAGTCGTATTGTCTCCTGGTGTAAACACGCGGAGCCCCTTGTACAGGGTTATGCGGCTATTAGGCCTTTGTATGTTTACGCCGGACTCGTCGAGCCATTTCCGGGGTAATAAAGCTGGATTAGTGTGCGGCTGTCAAGGCAGCCGCACGGTTATCCGCACTTCGGGGATCACTTGATATTTCCCTTTAATGAGATGACCGGGCATTTTGAGTGTGAGGGATGCATAATGCGGTATTCCGTTAAAGCGGGCGAAAGCTTCGCGTCCTAGTAGCGCTTGATAGCGACTTATGAATGGGGCGATGTAGAAGGTTAGCTTTTCGCTTCGGAAGTTGTCGGATGAGCCGAACATGACTTCTAACGAAAGGGAACCCATACTCTGGGTATCTGGGCCCGGCGTGACTCCTTGAAAGGAAGTGTTGCCATGGCGAATTATTGCTGGGTTTACCCCCAGTTTGCGGATTCTGTCCTGATATAATAGGTTTAGGTCACTACCGCCATCGATTAGGACTTGTGTAAATTGGAGTCCGTCAATAATCGGATCCAGGACCAAGGCAGTCCATCCTGCATTCCGGATACCTCTGGAGAAATCCTGATGATCTAAGGTGATTGGCTGTAACAACCAGTGGCGGGGCTCCTCTGGGGCAGGCCGTATGGCGCGTATCTTCGTAGGCGCCATTCTGTTTTCCCTTTTGTCACCTGAAGTGAATTTAATGTTTTAACTTCTTGTGGGAACTTCTTTTGTTCTCCGGTGTTCTGCTTGTGGGGTGCGTCGTCATCCTTGCTTGGTGTGTCGAGCCCCTTGTGTTCGGTGTTGAGTTTGCTGGACTTCTTGAAGACCCAACTATCTCTGTGGGTGTGGTTTGCAGGTCTCCCGGGAGTACTGTGGATTTGACATATTTTGTCCAAGACTTTGTTGAGGTTAGATAGCTCGTCCCTGTCATCTTTGGGGGGGGCAGCTTTTTCTGATTTTGCCGAGAGCTTTTGAATCCGGCATTGACTACCGTGCTCATCGGGCTGTTATCCTTTATCCAGCGCCGTTCTTTGTTACGGCGCGGTTTCACGTTTTCATCTCTGAGTTCGAATGTACATGGGTCGCTGGTGCTGCTTCTTGCCAACCAGCTATCCTCTCCTACGCAAAAGTGGGTCATGAGGCTTGTTAATGCGGCCATTGTTCTTGGCTTTTCTTGGACGAGGTGTCTGGCGAGCCATTCGTCTCGGACGCTATGTTTGAAAGCTGCTAGGGCTTTGGCGTCCAGACAGTCGACTATCTGATTCTTTTTAGTAAGAAATCTGTTCCAGAGTTTCCGGGCTGACTCTCCGGGTTGTTGAGTTATATGACTCAGATCGTCTGCATCCGGAGGTCGGACATAGGTCCCTTGAAAAATTGCCCGGAAAGCATCCTCGAGCTCTTCCCAACTTCCTATGGTGTTTTCGGGAAGGCTTTTAAGCCAATGCCGAGCTGGCCCTTTGAGCTTAAGGGGTAAGTATTTTATGGCGTGAAGGTCATCTCCTCTGGCCATGTGTATGTGGAGGATATAGTCCTCGATCCAGACTCCAAGATCTGTTGTTCCGTCGTATGCTTCTATGTTTACGAGCTTGAATCCCGCTGGAAATTCATGATCCAGTACCTCATCGGTGAAACATAGGGGATGTGCGGCGCCCCTATATGTAGGTGTGCCCCAATTTTCGAATATTTTTTGCGTTGCATTGCCCACTGGAGCTTGCTTTCTTGGCCCGTAGATGGATCTGGCTGGACCGGTTTTTTGATGCGAATCCTTGGACGGATCGTGTGCCGTATTGAGTGCGGCGCCCTTTGTCGCTTGAGGTCGATCGTGGGGTCGTCTATCCGACCTGGTGGCTTCCTTGTTCTTTGACTGTGGGGGCTCTAAGGCCTCTTCATCAAATTTCGGTAGTTCTTTGACTGTGGGGGCTCTTTCTGTGATGACTATTGTCATACTTGTGTGCGGTATTGAGTACTTTTCCCCATCTGATTCTGAGTGCATCTTCCGCTGTTTTGAGCTTCTGCTTCTGCTTTTTCAGGCTATGTGCAGTGGCGATGAGCCTTTGGTGGAGGTTCTGGTGTTCCAGTGTCTTGTCCGGTGTGAGGTCGTCCGGACTATTATCTTTGCCGGGGATGGATTGCTCGGTTTGTCTGCCTGTTTGGACGGTTGCTCGATGGCATATTCATCTTCCGTTGATTCGCCCTATTCTATGGTTGGGTCTCTATCGATGTGGGGCTTGGCGCGGCGCTTATGCCGCCGCTTTGATTGCTTTTCGAGGGAATGATCCCTGGTTGTGCCCTTTTGATCCTCATCGTTGCTTCTCTTAGGAGTGTCCCCCATGTATACATCGTGTGATGAGGTGATTGTCCGGCGCTCTATAGGCGCTGGTTCTTGGTCGTCTCCTTCATCGGCGTCCATACCATCGATGTCTTCGGAGTCGATGTTGAGCATGTCGGTTGGATCATCGACAGTGGCTACGAAGTGGGTGGTGGGTGGGTTTCGAATTTCTTCGTCATCCGTATCCCATCCTTGCTGACCATAGTTCGGCCAGGGCTCTCCTGACAAGGAGAGAGACTTTAGTGAATTCAGGATGTCGCCAAAGGGCGAGCGATGAAAGGCGTTTGCGGCGGTGAACTCCATGATCGGAGCCCAATTGGGTTCGATCGGAAGGGGTGTGGAAGATCCGGAGTCCGGAACGGAGTCTGGCACCTTGGAGTCCCGGGCCTCACAAAGGACTAGGCCGGTATTCGTCTCTATCGCCGAAGAGATTGCGGCTTCTGGGGCGGCGTCCAACCGTCCGTCCCCGACTGGCGTGCTCAGCTCCGAGCTAGGGGTCGGAGCTTACACCTGAGCGGCGCTCTGAGCGCTGTCCGGCGGCAGAGCTAGATCATGCCCATCGTGACAGTGCGGCACGCTCAGCCGTGGCTCGAATCCGTCGAAGATCAAGTGCCCGCGGATGTCGGCCGTGTAGTTTAAGCTTCCAAATCAGACGTGATGGCCAGGGGCGTAGCTTTCGATCTGCTCCAGATGGCCAAGCGAATTGGCCCGCAATGCGAAGCCGCCGAATACGAAGATCTGTCCGGGGAGAAAAGTCTCACCCTGGACCGCGTCATGGTTAATGATCGAAGAAGCCATTGGGCCTAAAGGTGACGACACAGAGGAACTCTCAATGAAAGCACCAATGTCGGTGTCAAAACCGGCGGATCTCTGGTAGGGGGTCCCGAACTGTGCGTCTAGGCGGATGGTAACAGGAGACAAGGGACACAATGTTTTTACCCAGGTTCGGGCCCTCTCGATGGAGGTAAAACCCTACTCCTGCTTGATTAATATTGATGATATGGGTAGTACAAGAGTTGATCTACCACGAAATCAGAGAGGCTAAACCTAGAAGCTAGCCTATGGTATGATTGTTGTTTTTCCTACGGACTAAAACTCTCCGGTTTATATAGACACTGGAGAGGGCTAGGGTTACACAGAGTCGGTGACAATGATCTTCATATCGAATTGGCAAGCTTGCCTTCCACGCCAAGGAAAGTCCTATCCGGACACGGGACGAAGTCTTCAATCTTGTATCTTCATAGTCCGGGAGTCCGGCCAAAGGTCATAGTCCGGCCATCCGGACACCCCCTAATCCAGGACTCCCTCACCTTCCTTTAGGCCCAAATAATGGTGAAGTGTCATGTAGTCGATGTTCACATAACACCACTAGAGGAGATAGAACATACATCTCATCAAAATATCGAACGAATACCAAATTCACATGACTACTAACAGCAAGACTTCACCCATGTCCTCAGGAACGAACATAACTACTCACAAAGCATATTCATGTTCATAATCAGAGGGGTAATAATATGCATAAAGGATCTGAACATATGATCTTCCACCAAGTAAACCAATTAGCATCAACTACAAGGAGTAATCAACACTACTAGCACCTCATAGGTACCAATTTGTGGTTTTGATACAAGATTGGATACAAGATATGAACTAGGGTTTGTAGAGGAGATGGTGCTGATGAAGATGTTGATGGAGATTGACCCCCTCCCGATGAGAGGATCGTTGGTCGTGATGATGATGATGATTTCCCCCTCTCGGAGGCAAGTTTCCCTGGCAGAACAGCTCTGCCGGAGCCCTAGATTGGTTCTGCCAAGGTTCCGCCTCGTGGCGACGGAGTTTTGTCTCATGAGCTTGCCTCTGATTTTTTGAAGGATAAAAAACCTCATATAGCAGAAGATGGGCACCGGGGGGGCATCAGGGGGCCCAGGAGACAGGGGGCGCGCCTTGTAGGGGGGGCGCCCCCCACCCTTCTGGCCAGGGTGTGCGCCCCCTCAGGTACTTTCTTTGCCCAATAATTCTTATTAAATCCAAAAATGACTTTCGTGGAGTTGCGGGAGTTTTGGAGCTGTGCAGAATAAGTTTCCAATATTTGCTCCGTTTCCTGCCGGAATCCCCGTTGCCGGCATTCCCCCTCTTCATGGTGAACCTTGTAAAATAAGAGAGAATAGCCGTAAGTATTGTGAAATAACATGAAATAACAGCCCATAATGCAATAAATATTGATATAAAAGCATGATGAAAAATGGACTTATCAGCCGGCAAGTTAAACATCGAAAACAAGGAAAAGGGATCGCAAAGCGATGACGAGGAGGAACCCTGGCCACCGAACACAGGTGGACAAAAGAAGTCCCCCCCCCAAGTAAAAATGGTGAACATTATATATGCCACCCATATCCCCAAAAGGGAGAGGAAGCGAGCACTAAGGGACATCTACGCGATGAAGCGAGTCACCCCAAAGTTCAACCCATGGTCCTCCTGCCCGATCACCTTCGATCGCAGGGACCACCCAACTAGTATTCGTCATGGCGGTTCAGCCGCACTGGTCCTTGACCCCATTATTGATGGATTTCACCTCACACGAGTCCTCATGGATGGTGGCAACAGCCTGAACCTTCTCTATCAGGATACAGTGTGCAAAATGGGTATTGATTCCTCAAGGATCAAGCCCACCAAAACCACCTTTAAAGGTGTCATACCAGGTGTAGAGGCATGTTGTACAGGCTCAATCACACTGGAAGTGGTCTTCGTATCCCCGGATAATTTCCGAAGGGAAGAGTTAATCTTCGACATCGTCCCCTTCCGCAGTTGTTATCATGCACTGCTTGGACGAACCGCATTCGCTCGATTCAATGCGGTGATGCACTATGCTTACCTCAAGCTCAAGATGTCCGGACCTTGCAGTGTTATAACATTCAATGGGAATACGGAGTGTTCCCTCCGTACGGAAGAGCACACCGCGGCCCTTTCAGCAGAAGTATAGAGCAACCTTCTTAGGCAGACCCTCAATTCGGCAATAAAGCCCCCGGACACCGTCAAGCGAGTCTGAACTACACTGCAGCAGGATCGTCTGGCTCGTCCAGAGCTCACCTAGAAATTCGGCCTCCATCCTAGTCCCAATCAAGCGGTGAAATTCGTGCCGCGCGTACATAATTACACACTTAAAATACCATGGGCATTGACGGAGGCACGGTTAGACTACGGTCCACACCCGCAGCTCAACCGCCCCTAGATCCGCATACCTTCACTTTTTCCCTCCTTTCAGGTTTTCTCTTCTTGAGGCTTTTCTGATAACCTGGTCATCGGACCCATCGCGGAAGTATACACCAAGAAAGGCAAGGGGCTTTGACGTATAAGGGAATTCCTAGGTGGTCTCTGCTAACGATCGTTATTCCTGTTTTAAATACTCGCACGCAGCCCACTCTTGGTAATGGCATGTCAAATAGCCGTATTTGCTTATCACACTACTTGTACACATACGCCTTGACGTATTAATCAAATTACAATGGAAAATAATTTGCAGCGTCCGCTCTTTACTTCATTTTTTCCATGTCTTTGTATTTATTGCACTCGTACATTCTGGTATGCGTTAATTCGCTAGGGGCTTCGGTGTACCCCATAACATGGCAAGAAAGTCCGAACACTTTATAGTATAGTTCGGCACCCTGAACTTATAGCATTATATGCATCGGCTCCGAATCATGTCTTGGGTCAATAGTTGGTTTGCCCGGCTCCTATGCTTGCTACCTTACGTTCTGCTGTATCGGCTAGGGTAGTAAAGGGAGAACTACTGCGATTGTGTCCCGGTTCTTCCGGACGAGCACCTCAGTAGATGTCACGACCGGTTTTCCGGGTAATAAATTTCCAGAAAAGACCGTCGTGCTCATCAGCCCTAGGATTACTGTTAGCTGATGAGGCTCCAACTTGATACAGAAATTCCAAGCAGAAAACAAAATATGTAGTACAAGGCCATTCTGGCCTGTGAGTACAACAAATGGTTTCTAGTGGTTGATGGCGGAAGCGGGTTGTGAAACATGAGTGTCTATGGGACTCCATTTCCCACGGGAACAGCTGACCAGGTTAACTCCTATCTTCGCGAGGCTGCTATCTCCATTACTTAGGTTCCGAGGCTGTCATCGCGTCGCTCCTCTTCGTGCAAGAAAATCTGGCCAAGACAATAGCCAGGGACAAGCCAGTGAGTACTTTGAATGTACTCGCAAACATTATGAACACAGGTATAATATAACAATGATGTGCTGAAAATATTTTATGCTCATGACGTCAGTCACAAAAGATAAATAAATCTCTGAAGCGTGCAAGCAAGTTATTTATAAAATTGCAATAACATAGTAGTATTAAAATTTATGAAATAAATAACAAGCAAATCCACAGTCGGGCGTGTCACATCCCTAGCTGCTGGTAGTGCTCTAGGCTAGCTTCATGTGTGCATCATGTCTATATTTTCGAAACTTGAACTGAGGAATTTTGGAAGCCTCAGAAACTTAAATAAAAGAGGGGCAAAAACCCTAGAAATCTCATTCATTGCTCCAAAATGCTCTTCTTAAATGTTTGATAATTTTTTTGTAAGGGTTCTGGTCCCAACCAAAATATTGAACATTTTTAAGGAATTATTTTTGGGACTTTGGATTTAATTCATTAGCTATTTGAATTTGAATTATATTCATATAATTAGAATATAATTTCAAATACCCCCTGAAATATTTTATAATCTTTTGGAAAAGTCCATTAAGCAGCATAAATATTTTCAGAGGAGTTTTTGGCATTGTTTGAATTATTTTTAAAATTCAAAACAGTGGCAAAACAGATTAAATAAAAGAAAACAGAAGAAAAAAACAAACCAGAGAGAGAAAGACCCGTACCTGGGCCACTTACCTGTAGCCGGCCCAGCTGCACCAGTCCAGCCCACCGGGGCAGAGCGGCTGTCTTCAACCTCTGCCAGTAGGCAGAGGCGAAGTAGCACGCACGCACGCGCGCACGCGGAGGCCTCCACCTCCTGCTTCGCCGTGGCAGCCTCCCCGACTTCCTCGCGACGCCACGGAGACGTCCCCGACCCCCTCTCACTTCTCCCTCGCTCTCTGGACCTCCCTCCCCCTCGCTCCTCTGCTTCCCCCCCCCCCATGACCGAAAGCCGCCGTCGACGTCGCTCGCAACCACCGTGGCCACCAGCCCTCCCTCGCCCATCCAGCGTGCTCGAGAGCTCCATCACGACATCCTCGACCTCCCCACCAAGCCATGGAACTACAGACGCGCCACAACGGCGCCGGCATTGCCGTTTCCATCGCCGGCCGCCGAGGATCTTCACTATCAATTCGCCACCATCATCGCGTCCCCGAGCCGGCTAACCATCCCTACGGCACCGCTGTGAGCTCCTACGCCTCCCCTCCCTCTTCCCCCCTTCGATTGCGCCCTGTAGCCTCGATTCCACCAGAGCCGCGAGCTCGGCTCCGCCGGCGATGTTGCCGCCGTCACTGCAGACAGCAAGGCTCGAAACCGAGCACGGCACCGTGCTCCTAGCATCTTCAGGAGCTCGGTGAGCCCCTTAACCATCCCTCCCGTCCTCTGTGGCCTCGCCCCGCTCGAACCCAAAGCTCCGGCCGCCGCCGCAAGCCCCGCTCCGGCGAGCGCTGACCACCCCGCGTCCTTCCGTCGCCTTCTCCGGATGCGCACGAGCGCTAGGAACCCACAGAGCCTCTCCGCGCGGCGTTTGGACGCCGGAGCAAGAAACCCGAAGGTCTCCGCCGTCTCGGCCTCGCCGGTGTCAAGCCGCCGGCGGGTTAGGCCCTGTTGACCAGGGGTTTGACCTCCCCCTGGGGCGATGACAGGTGGGCCCAGCCCTGTTAGCTAATTAGGGTTAGCACTAACCGAATTAGTTAAACTAATTACCCCCCCCCCCCTGCTGACACTGACATGTGGGCACAGGCTCTAATTAAACTTAGGTTAGTTAACTGTGTCACTGACGTGTGGTCCCCACACGTCAGGTTTGACCTGGGGCGCCCAGTTGACCCTGCTGACATCACTGTGACGTGGGGCTGACGCAATAAGTATTTTCTGGATTTAAAAATAATCAGGAAATTCCAGAAAATAGCTAAAACTTCAATAAATCATAGAAATTCAACCGTAACTCCAAATTAAAAAAATTATATATGAAAAATTATCAGAAAAATTCAAGGAATCCATCTGTACCATTTTCATGCATGTTAGAACAACTTATAGCTGCTGTTTAGCACAAATCATATAAATGGCATTTGAATAATCACATATGGAGTTTGAATTTGAATCTTGTATTCAAACCAACTTCATTTAACTTGTTGCTAGATGCATTAGCCCAAAACACATTCATTTTGCCATGTCATGATCATGCATCATATTGTGCATTGCATTGATTGTGTTCCCTTCTGTGTTGCCGGTATTTGTCCCCTCTCGATAGACGTGATATCGCTGATGTGATCGTTGACACTGATGGAGACTCAATGTTATCTTCAGAAGTGCCAGGCAAGCAAAACCCCCTTGTTCATTCCGATACAATCCTACTCTCTCGCTCCTGCTCTCTTTTAATGCATTAGGACAACACCGATTCATCTGTTATTTGCTGCGGTAGCTGAACCCCTTTATCCTCTGCATGACCTGTCATTCCACAGTAATTAGATGAAACCCACTAGCATGAGTAGGAGTTGTTTGAGCCCAGATGTGCCTACTCATTCTTGCTTGTTTGTCATGCCTGCTACTGCTTAGAGTTGAGTCAGGTCTGATTCATCGGGGATGAATCAGAGGCGGGTGAACATGTCCTACTATGGGTGAACTAAGTGTGTGAACACGATTTGGTAAAGGTAGCGGTGAGAGGCCATGTAGGAGTACATGGTGGGTTGTCTCATTGCAGCCATCCTCAGGAACTGAGTTCTGTGTTTGTGATCCATGATCAGTTACTACCACACATTGGGCTCCGGGTGCTCCAAGCTCTCTCGACTTATTAATCAACTTGATCTCTGTCCAGGAGTTGCAACTAGTTTCTGGTGTTTGTAGGTAGTGTTAGTAGTCTACCAAGTGGCACCCGGTACAGGTGGGCTTGGGACAGACTAGGCACCATGGCACGGTGTACCAAGTGGCACCCGGTTGGTGGGCTTGGGAACCCTGCACACATCGTTTGGGGCCGTAAGCGACACCCCGGCCGGATTCTCCTTGCGGATGGAACCTGAATAGGCGATAAACCTGGACTAGAGACTTGTTCGGTTAGTCAGGTCGTGGCCGACTCCCTCGCCCGGCTTCCGCTTGAAGGTTGCCGAGGTACATGACGTGTACAGGGCGGTAAGTGGCGAAAGCGTGTGTGAAGAAGTACACCCCTGCAGGGTTAACATCATCTATTCGAATAGCCGGATTCCTCGGATATGGAAACTTGGACCCCTTGCATAGTTCATAGACAAGTGAAAGTGGATACTCTAAAATACGCAAGATAAGCGTGAGTGATATGGATGGCGTTCTCGTAGGGAGACGGGAGCGGATCCATAGTGGTGTATTGATATGGTGAATATGTGGACTCGTGTGCGCCACCTCAAAAGAGTCGCTTGCAGTCGTAGTTTAGGATAGCCACCGAGTCAAAGCTGGCTTGCTGCAGTTAAACCCCACCATCCCCTTGTTGAAAATGATGCATATGTAGTTAGTTCTGATTTAAGTCTTGCTGGGTACATTTGTACTCACGTTTGCCTATTTTATGTTTTTGCAGAGAGACTTCAGTCTCACTAGTAGTTCCACGTGGACTTCGACGTTTAGCTTGTTACCTCAGCTACGATCTTGTGCCCTCGGCAGGATCTGGTAGATGGTCAGGCTTCTTAGCCTTTTTCATTTATAGATGTCTGTACTCAGACATGATAGCTTCCGCTTGTGCTTTGACTTGTATGCTCTGATTGTTGGGTCATGAGACCCATGTTTGTAATATCTCGCTCCTCGGAGCCTATTGTATAAATACTTGAGTCGTAGAGTCATGATGTGATGCCATGTTGTGTTTGCACATATCGAGCATATTGTGTGTATGTTATTGAAATGCTTGGTATGTGTGGGATGTGACTATCTAGTTGTTTATCTTTAGTAGCCTCTCTTACCGGGAAATGTCTCCTAGTGTTTCCACCGAGCCATGGTAGCTTGCTACTGCTCCGGAACACTTAGGCTGGCCGGCATGTGTCCTTCTTCGTTCCTGTGTCTGTCCCTTCGGGGAAATGTCACGCGATGGATACCGGAGTCCTGTTAGCCCGCTACAGCCCGGTTCACCGGAGTCCTGCTAGCCCAGTGCTACAGCCTGGATTCATTCGCTGATGACCGACATGTTCGATGCTGGGTCATGGATGCCTGTCCCTGTAAGTTGGTGCCACTTTGGGTTTACGACTAGCCATGTCAGCCCGGGCTCCCTATCATATGGATGCTAGCGACACTGTCATATACGTGTGCCAAAAGGCGCAAATGGTCCCGGGCAAAGGTAAGGCGACACCCGTGGGAATACCGTGCGTGAGGCCGCAAAGTGATATGAGGTGTTACATGCTAGATCGATGTGACATTGAGTCGGGGTCCTGACAGCGTTGGTATCAGAGCTTGACTGCCTGTAGGATTACCAAGCCAAACTGGTCGAAGTTGAGTCTAGAAATTCTTTAGTTATATAAGGGAATTGATTGTGGGATGGAATGTAAGGATCTTTTTACTCCTTATACCTTATGCCCTTCTGATCTAAGTCATCTTATCTTTCCTACGGGGATTAAGAACTAGGCTATCTTTTCTTTCTATCAGGATCACGTGTTACTAATCAGTGGACTTATAAGATTGTTGGATTTAAGTCTCAGTTCAGTTCCTACTACTTCCGTATGTTAATTGTTGATCTCGAAACCTTGATATTGTGCTTCTTAGTGGTTATGCCACCATTTTTGTGAATGTCTCAAATCTTTTCTGAGCATTTACAGCCGTTATGCTGTCCGAGTCATTCCAGGTTTCTAAATAGTCTGATGCATTTGCAAAATCCTTTCCCTCTGGTTTCGATGTTCCTTTATGCCAGCTCAATCACACTAATTGTTGAGTTGAGGTATTCTATTGCCTTGACATTATGTTGGAGTTACTATTATGACCCTAGGTGTCTCAGGGGATCATCTAGTAGTCTAGCCATGATTTGTGTCCTATTGTGATGATTCTGGCCATCATTCTCATAAGCATCCCGTGATGCCACTTAGTAGTAGGTATTCTATTCCTGGGTTTTGGACCCGAGATTCACCCTACTTACATCATGTTGATAGTAATTGCTAGCTCCCTTAGGTTATTAGTAACCTTTGCGTTAGTCCTCGAGGTCCGTGGTATATCGTTCTTCCAAATACCATGAACCATTATGGCAGAAGTTTGTTGGATCAAAAGATCACAACAGGCCCTCCATGAGTTCTCCATTCTATATTGCGACTCTGCCAGCTCAACCTTTCTGCATGGGTTATCCGGAAGAATTATGTTGAACTTGGTTCGACAAACTAATCTATGCATCCACAACTCAGAAAATTATATGTTCCTTTGAGTTGTCCCTTTTTAGTTGTCTACTGACCTTCGTCTATCAATTGATAGTCAAGAGTATGCATGCATTCGTTTATCGATGCCTATTACTCTTGTGGTCCGTCAAGCCATTCTATCGCGGAATGACTAGGAGAAACAAACTCCAGTACCTCTTCCATATCCAGGATTGGGTCAAAGAAGTCGTACTCCGCAGATCAAAATGCCAATCCAGCTTTTGTTCTGTTCTACCTTGGAGTATTACCATCTTTATATCGGGATTGTTATAGGAATTGCACGCCATCCTATGAACTCTTGGTATAGTGATACTTCTTGCCATCATTGTTCATTCCTCGGTTCCTGTGTTATTGTAACCAGAATGCCGACAAGTGAATCGTGGCGTGTGAAATCAGTACTCCTAGCAACCTTGTTGCTTGGTAGTTAAAGGACAATAATCTTATTCCTAGTATGTTGGTTATTGAATCACCATTCTAAGATTGATCGTGCTACCTAGTCCTTATTTCGGTGCACCCTTCCATTGATGAGTTAGGATCTTGTCAAGTCCTCACTCATTTGATCATATCGTCTTGCCCTCAAAAGCGAGACTGTTCTCGAGCTTAGTAACATATCGGTGGTTCGTGATTTTTCCGAATATCTTCTCGGAAGTATTACCAGGTTGTTCCCTGACTGTTATGTTGAGCTCGTGATCAAGTTGGTTTCTTGCAAACCACCCTCTCTCCAAGATCGGTGTTAGATATCCCTGAGCTAGTTGGTTAAGCTAGACAACAACTTGGAGAATTGGAAGATAAAAGCTTGCCTAACTTAGTTTGTTCCAAAGGAATATTCTTGTGTAGTGTGTGTTGGAGAAAGATGATATCTTCATCGATTGGTCCCTGTGATCAGTTGCTGGACCTATTGTCTTATCAATCCTTTGATTTGAGTGTGGGCTATCGTCAAACCAAATCAGTACCAACGATGCTCGTAATGTTGTCTTATTCGTGGTTGATCCTCGAGCATACACCATTATATCTTTTGGGTCTGACCAATGCTATCACCGTGTTCACTGAACTATGTAATTCCTTTTAAAAGGAAACCCAGATGAATTGTTGTTGTGCCCATTGACAACATCCTTGTCTTCCCCATAATTTTGCTGAACATTAAGCTAGTGTTGGAAACTTTTGAATGCATTTGTTCATGCTAGCTCATGAAGCATATGTTCGGATGTAAGAAGTGCTTCCTCTAGTTCATGTGCATTTGATGCAAGTTACCGCCGTGGACTCGAGAAAGTCAATGTTGCTTTCTTTGGAATCATTCCAAATCAGTCATGCACACGTGCGAAGAATTCTGTGGTCTGTTAGACTGATCATCTTCATTCCATATGTATATCCTAGCACACCAAGCCACTAATTGAGTTGTTCAAAGATAAAGGAGTCTGTCCAAGGTGAACTCTTTGGACTTCCACGCGTGGAGACTTCGATGTCATTAATAATGGTTCCCCACCTGAACTCAGTAGTGTTTTATTGTAAGACTACCATGTGATAATGTTTGTCTGGGACAACGTGTTCACATGTGTGTAGCAGAACCAGCTCATCTTTTGGAGCTTACTATCGTAGTTCATTCCCCGAGAATCTCGCAACGTCATCTCGTCGATTTGTGTTGCAAACTTTCATTTTTCTTCCTAGACTCGATGAGTCTGGAATATCCTGACACCAACCAGATCTGAATCTCAGGCAGATATGATGGTTTGGAGCATTTCCCAAGAACTATAATATTGGTCCCTCGATAACTGGTAAGTGGATGTCGTGGCCAGCACCACCCAGCCGAAAGACCTATTATTGTAGTATCTTGTTTGGGGAAGTTGGCCACCTCCCCATAAGGATTTCGTAGGATTTACCTCCGTAACTATTCCTTATGGATTCTATTGCTCCCGAAGTCCGACCTTTACTTGATGTTCTAGTTATCAAACCATATCTATGAATGGATTACACTATCACGTCAAGGAGAACATTAGAAGCGGAGTGCTAAATGTCTCTCGGTCGATCATCCAGATTTTGTTTCCTTGGCCTCGCTAGGGTGAAATCTGAGTTGATGTTATCTTCCTATGCATCTGCCTCGTCCGTCGTTGTTCATCATGGTGGTATGTTGTGTTGCCAGGATCCTTGACACGGATGTTGGTAAAACCTTGATGAATATGGAAGTGCTCAAGTTCTCGAGAGCACGCACAAGCGCTACGTGTTATCATCGGCACTAGCTGCGTTTGCTCTCAGTTCCCTCGGCAATGCTATGATCTATTCAACAGTGAATTCACTCTCTATTGTTGGGTCCTTCCCCAGTTACCAGAATCATTCCCAGCATTTGCATTTTGTTCCCAGCTTGCACCGCCAATGTGCCATTCTACCATGGGTCTCTTCCATTTCCGGTGATAAGCAAATTCATCCATTACGTTGTCTTCAACAAGGTAATCCACATCATCCAAGTCCGAGTATGCCATTCTACCGCCCCCTCCAAACGATCGCTCGAAAATTGCCTTAGGCTGGTTTAAAGAGTTTCAATGATCTCTGAATCAAAGGTAATTCTTTCTGCCACTTAAGGGGATATATCTACGAGTCACCATCCCTAAGATGCCTCGTTGTGGTATCATGGCAACTCAACTCCTCGCTAGGTGGACAATCAGTTACCACCTTCTTAGGTGTGGAATTGTTGTCTACCTAGTGAACCTCCGTCATCTGCTTCACTCCGTTCCTATGGATGTGTGCTTCGTCTCTCAGCTCGAGAGATGTTGCTATGTCTCATTCCGTGGGTTAATCCTGAGTTGTTCGACCTTCGTGAAGAACAATTCTTTTAGAGTTTTTCCTTTCCTCTCATTGTCATGTTGGTTGGAGTTCTCGGAGCAAGACTTCAAGACAATGATGGTGAATGAATCAACGCTCAACTGAAGTGCACCCTGGATCGTGAAGATTATACTAGTCTGCGTTACCCTTCACCTTACCCTACGCTTGAATCTCGAGACGAGATTCTTGTTTAGTGGGGGTGAGTTGTCACATCCCTAGCTGCTGGTAGTGCTCTAGGCTAGCTTCATGTGTGCATCATGTCTATATTTTCGAAACTTGAACTGAGGAATTTTGGAAGCCTCAAAAACTTAAATAAAAGAGGGGCAAAAACCCTAGAAATCTCATTCATTGCTCCAAAATGCTCTTCTTAAATGTTTGATAATTTTTTTGTAAGGGTTCTGGTCCCAACCAAAATATTGAACATTTTTAAGGAATTATTTTTGGGACTTTGGATTTAATTCATTAGCTATTTGAATTTGAATTATATTCATATAATTAGAATATAATTTCAAATACCCCCTGAAATATTTTATAAGCTTTTGGAAAAGTCCATTAAGCAGCATAAATATTTTCAGAGGAGTTTTTGGCATTGTTTGAATTATTTTTAAAATTCAAAACAGTGGCAAAACAGATTAAATAAAAGAAAACAGAAGAAAAAATAAACCAGAGAGAGAAAGACCCGTACCTGGGCCACTTACCTGTAGCCGGCCCAGCTGCACCAGTCCAGCCCACCGGGGCAGAGCGTCTGTCTTCAACCTCTGCCAGTAGGCAGAGGCGAAGTAGCACGCACGCACGCGCGCACGCGGAGGCCTCCACCTCCTGCTTCGCCGTGGCAGCCTCCCCGACTTCGTCGCGACGCCACGGAGACGTCCCTGACCCCCTCTCACTTCTCCCTCGCTCTCTGGACCTCCCTCCCCCTTGCTCCTCTGCTTCCCCCCCCATGACCGAAAGCCGCCGTCGATGTCGCTCGCAACCACCGTGGCCACCAGCCCTCCCTCGCCCATCCAGCGTGCTCGAGAGCTCCGTCACGACATCCTCGACCTCCCCACCAAGCCATGGAACTACGGACGCGCCACAACGTCACCGGCATCACCGTTTCCATCGCCGGCCGCCGAGGATCTTCACCATCAATTCGCCACCATCGTCGCGTCCCCGAGCCGGCTAACCATCCCTACGGCACCGCTGTGAGCTCCTACGCCTCCCCTCCCTGTTCCCCCCTTCGATTGCGCCCTGTAGCCTCGATTCCACCAGAGCCGCGAGCTCAGCTCCGCCGGCGATGTCGCTGCCGTCACTACAGACAGCAAGGCTCGAAACCGAGCACGGCACCGTGCTCCTAGCATCTTCAGGAGCTCGACGAGCCCCTTAACCATCCCTCCCGTCCTCTGTGGCCTCGCCCCGCTCGAACCCGAAGCTCCGGCCGCCGCCGCAAGCCCCGCTCCGGCCAGCGCTGACCACCCCGCGTCCTTCCGTCGCCTTCTCCGGATGCGCACGAGCGCTAGGAACCCACAGAGCCTCTCCGCGCGGCGTTTGGACGCCGGAGCAAGAAACCCGAAGGTCTTCGCCGTCTCGGCCTCGCCGGCGTCAAGCCGCCGGCGGGTTAGGCCCTGTTGACCAGGGGTTTGACCTCCCCCTGGGTCGATGACAGGTGGGCCCAGCCCTGTTAGCTAATTAGGTTTAGCACTAACCGAATTAGTTGAACTAATTACCCCCCCCCTGCTGACACTGACATGTGGGCCCAGGCTCTAATTAAACTTAGGTTAGTTAACTGTGTCACTGACGTGTGGTCCCCACACGTCAGGTTTGACCTGGGGCGCCCAGTTGACCCTGCTGACGTCACTGTGACGTGGGGCTGATGCAATAAGTATTTTCTGGATTTAAAAATAATCAGGAAATTCCAGAAAATAGCTAAAACTTCAATAAATCATAGAAATTCAACCGTAACTCCAAATTAAATAAATTATATATGAAAAATTATCAGAAAAATTCAAGGAATCCATCTGTACCATTTTCACGCATGTTAGAACAACTTATAGCTGCTGTTTAGCACAAATCATATAAATGGCATTTGAATAATCACATATGGAGTTTGAATTAGAATCTTGTATTCAAACTAACTTCACTTAACTTGTTGCTAGATGCATTAGCCCAAAACACATTAATTTTGCCATGTCATGATCATGCATCATATTGTGCATTGCATTGATTGTGTTCCCTTCTGTGTTGCCGGTATTTGTCCCCTCTCGATAGACGTGATATCGATGATGTGATCGTTGACACTGATGGAGACTCAATGTTATCTTCAGAAGTGCCAGGCAAGCAAAACCCCCTTGTTCATTCCGATACAATCCTACTCTCTCGCTCCTGCTCTCTTTTAATGCATTAGGACAACACCGATTCATCTGTTATTTGTTGCGGTAGCTGAACCCCTTTATCCTCTGCATGACCTGTCATTCCACAGTAATTAGATGAAACCCACTAGCATGAGTAGGAGTTGTTTGAGCCCTGATGTGCCTACTCATTCTTGCTTGTTTGTCATGCCTGCTACTGCTTAGAGTTGAGTCAGGTCTGATTCATCGGGGATGAATCAGAGGCGGGTGAACATGTCCTACTATGGGTGAACTAAGTGTGTGAACACGATTTGGTAAAGGTAGCGGTGAGAGGCCATGTAGGAGTACATGGTGGGTTGTCTCATTGCAGCCATCCTCAGGAACTGAGTTCTGTGTTTGTGATCCATGATCAGTTACTACCACACATTGGGCTCCGGGCGCTCCAAGCTCTCTCGACTTATTAATTAACTTGATCTCTGTCCAGGAGTTGCAACTAGTTTCTGGTGTTTGTAGGTAGTGTTAGTAGTCTACCAAGTGGCACCCGGTACAGGTGGGCTTGGGACAGACTAGGCACCATGGCACGGTGTACCAAGTGGCACCCGGTTGGTGGGCTTGGGAACCCTGCACACATCGTTTGGGGCCGTAAGCGACACCCCGGCCGGATCTCCTTGCGGATGGAACCTGAATAGGCGATAAACCTGGACTAGAGACTTGTTCGGTTAGTTAGGTCGTGGCCGACTCCCTCGCCCGGCTTCTGCTTGAAGGTTGCCGAGGTACATGACGTGTACAGGGAGGTAAGTGGAGAAAGCGTGTGTGAAGAAGTACACCCCTGCAGGGTTAACATCATCTATTCGAATAGCCGGATTCCTCGGATATGGAAACTTGGACCCCTTGCATAGTTCATAGACAAGTGAAAGTGGATACTCTAAAATACGCAAGATAAGCGTGAGTGCTATGGATGGCGTTCTCGTAGGGAGACGGGAGCGGATCCATAGTGGTGTATTGATATGGTGAATATGTGGACTCGTGTGCGCCACCTCAAAAGAGTCGCTTGCAGTCGTAGTTTAGGATAGCCACCGAGTCAAAGCTGGCTTGCTGCAGTTAAACCCCACCATCCCCTTGTTGAAAATGATGCATATGTAGTTAGTTCTGATGTAAGTCTTGCTGGGTACATTTGTACTCACGTTTGCCTATTTTATGTTTTTGCAGAGAGACTTCAGTCTCACTAGTAGTTCCACGTGGACTTCGACGTTTAGCTTGTTACCTCAGCTACGATCTTGTGCCCTCGGCAGGATCTGGTAGATGGTCAGGCTTCTTAGTCTTTTTTCATTTATAGATGTCTGTACTCAGACATGATAGCTTCCGCTTGTGCTTTGACTTGTATGCTCTGATTGTTGGGTCATGAGACCCATGTTTGTAATATCTCGCTCCTCGGAGCCTATTGTATAAATACTTGAGTCGTAGAGTCATGATGTGATGCCATGTTGTGTTTGCACATATCGAGCATATTGTGTGTATGTTATTGAAATGCTTGGTATGTGTGGGATCTGACTATCTAGTTGTTTATCTTTAGTAGCCTCTCTTACCGGGAAATGTCTCCTAGTGTTTCCACCGAGCCATGGTAGCTTGCTACTACTCCGGAACACTTAGGCTGGCCGGCATGTGTCCTTCTTCGTTCCTGTGTCTGTCCCTTCGGGGAAATGTCACGCGATGGATACCGGAGTCCTGTTAGCCCGCTACAGCCCGGTTCACCGGAGTCCTGCTAGCCCAGTGCTACATCCTGGATTCATTCGCTGATGACCGACACGTTCGATGCTAGGTCATGGATGCCTGTCCCTGTAAGTTGGTGCCACTTTGGGTTTACGACTAGCCATGTCAGCCCGGGCTCCCTATCATATGGATGCTAGCGACACTGTCATATACGTGTGCCAAAAGGCGCAAACGGTCCCGGGCAAAGGTAAGGCGACACCCGTGGGAATACCGTGCGTGAGGCCGCAAAGTGATATGAGGTGTTACATGCTAGATCGATGTGACATTGAGTCAGGGTCCTGACAGGGCGTCTGAGCGACACGACATAAAGGGCTTTAAAAGAAATGCCACAGTCGGGCGTCTGAGCGACACCACATAAAGGGGCTTTAAAAGAAATGCCACAGTCGGGCGTCTGAGCGACACCACATAAAGGGCTTTAAAAGAAATGCCACAGTCGGGCGTCTGAGCGACACCACATAAAGGGCATTAAAAGAAATGCCACAGTCGGGCGTCTGAGCGACACCACATAAAGGGCTTTAAAAGAAATGCCACAGTCGGGCGTCTGAGCGACACCACACAAAGGGCTTTAAAATAAACAATCATAGTGAATATCCCGGAGGTAGAACCATCCCAGAGATACTCGATAATAACAATAATATCACGAGTTAGTCAACAATAATAATAATCATAATTATCACAAGTCACAGGTAGTAGTTCCAGTTCTGGTTAACGGTTTCACCTCCGAAGACCGACACTAAGACCGACACTTGACCCATCCCAGACTGTAATCCTTAACCATGGACACGGCTATTCGAATAGGTTTAATCTCTGCAGAGGGTGTACTCTTTACCCACGAGTAACGGATTTCTTTAGTCCATCGGGACTAATTCCGTCTATGGTCTTTTTGTTCAAAACACACCTAACTTGCACACACCAGCTTATCTCACACGTGTCTGGAATCACCCACGACACCTGTTAAGCAAACTCTAAGTGGGGAGGCTACAACCTCGCGTAGCATGGGATCAAATTTATATCGCGCGCTCTAAGGGGTGGCCTCCCCTCTCGGTCCCAACCGGAAACACCCATGCCCCCGGACCAGGTGGCCTGCCTACCAGCTACAACCGGTATCTTCCACCATGGCCTCTCTGTACGATGTGTGCTAGAAAGAGGTTGACAACTTACTGAACCGTACTCTACTTGCTGTAGAGATGAGTGGTAGTACGAAACAAGTATGGGGGTTACTGGCACAAGACTCGAGCTACGGTCGACTCAGGAGGTTTAAGTATTCCCTGCATGATTAGCATGACGAATATATTTCAACCAACAGAATCACCGCTCATATCACCTTGCCATGCCATACCAGACATAACCGTCCCGACGGAGACCGGCGACAAACTCATGCCTACCCAAGGCAGAGGTTTTCCCGGGTTCCTGCCGGTATGCATCCAAGGCACATGAGGGTGATTATCATCACAGGTGTGTCCATTTCCAACAGCATGGAAATCAATAACATGCACCCATGCATATGATCATATCACATGAAATAACAAGTTTCTCCAAAGTGAGGTGATGTTATGAACGTGTCATCGAACACACAAAAATATTATGCCGGGGTTCAGAATGCTTGCCTTCAATGTGTGGAAAGGCAGGGTGCACTCCAAAACTTGAAACATTTCTCCTCTCTTCAAAAATCCTATTTTAGCAATATAAAAGAATTAACACACAAAATAAAAACAGCACCAAAAGTTGTTCTGAAATTTTTTCAAATAAATCTTAAAATAAACTAGGTGAAATTTGAGAGAGGTAGGAAAAAGAATCATTTCATTTGGAGTTGTATTTAAAAAGATATAACCAGTCAAAGTTTTGGTCAAATTCTGTTTTTTAAAAATAAAACAAAAGAAAACGTTTCAGCCACGAATACGCTTTCTAAGTAGGGGTTACATACTTGGGGTTTTACACTATCATTTAACAAGCGTGGCGGCGGAGTGGGTCACTGACAGTGGGTCGACGGGGCCCACTAGTCAGGTTTGACTAGTCTTTCTCCCTCGAGCGGAGGCGAAGCTCCGGCGATCGTCGCCGGGGACTGGCGGCTCCTCGCGGGGCCCCAAGGGCGGGGATGGATCCGCGACTCCAGGGCGGTCATCCCGGTGGTCGTCAGGTAGGTGGGGCCGGAGGGAGCTGCCGGCGGCGAGCTTCGCGACGGAGGAGGCTTCGGTGGCGAAGTGGTTTTGTGGCGGCGATGGCTCCCGAACCAAATTGAGTAGGGGGATCTGTTCACGGGAGGAAGAGAGGACTTCTGCTGAAGACAGTGGAGAGGGGGAAGCCCTGGTGGTGCCGGAGTGAACGAGACAGTGGCGGCGGCAGGAGTTGCCGGAGACGAAGAAGGTGGCGTTTCCTTGACGATTGCGGGCTATGGGGGTTCCATGGGGTAGCCTGAGGTTGCGTGCGTGCTCAGAGGGGCTCGGGGTCCCTTTTTATAGCGTAGCAAGGCGGTTCCGCGGCGGCTGCGGATAAGGTCGCCGGCGACCGCCATTCTGTAGCTAGGGCGTCGTGGCGGCGACGAGCGCTAGCGGACACACTCGTGGATGAGCTCGCGCTGTTCCAGGGGCCAGGTGGCAAGCGGAAGAGGCTTGGGCGGCGCTGAACGGAGCAGGGGCTGTCGAAGGCCGTGGCGGCTAGCTCCTGGCCTGTTGGGGACGTGGCGAGGGGCGGCTTGGCGTGTTGCAGTGAGGAGGGACGTGCGTGGCGTGGCTCTGCAGTGGAGGCAAGGCCAGGGGCGCGACGCGTCGGCTCGGGCGCGGCACGTGCAAAACGCGTGCCAAACGCACGCTCTGCTCGCGCTCCGGGCGTGCACGGGACGTGCTCGAGGTAATGCCAGAGCATGCTAGAGGTCGCGGTTGAGGCTGGGAAGAAACAGGGCTAGGTTAGGGTTAGATAGAGGGTGAATGGGCATTGTTGTTAGGTCAGGTGACCAAGTTCATAGTGTAAACTTGAATCCATGCCAAATCTGGCTATGCTCTCCAGGTGTTTGACAAAATGCCATAGGCACCTAGGCTCTTCTTGGGGTGGCCAAATCCTCCAGATCAGGGTCTACTTAGATGCAAGAGAGAGTGGGGAGGTTAGTTTGTGAAAAGCACAAACTTGTTAGTGCAGGTTTTGCAAAACTACAATTCTGGACAGGAAATAAATGACATTATTTCATGAACCAAAATTAATCCAATGGGTGCATGCTCCTGGATTTAGGGGTTTGGTAGGGCTGTCTACAAGTAGGAGAAAACACAAGATCTTTGGAGCAAAATTAAATAGGTTTGCAGTAGAAATCACATGGCTGGACCAGAATGAAAAAGAGGATGATTCACTCAATTTTTTCAAAGAACATAAATAGGTTTTTGCACAAAGTGGAATAATATGCTCCTACTGACCTCCCCTAATTTTGGTAGAAGTTTTTAATAAATATTTAAATAGGTTGTAGTGTAAAATTGCCCACTGGACCAGATTTGAAAACTTGGTGTAGAACTCAAAATATCCAATGAATGAAATATATTATTGCACAAAAGTGATTTAGAGACATCACATGATATCTCCAAACCTTGGTGAAATTTTTAGTTAAATATATCAAATGGTTGTAGTTCAAAAAGAGCTCCAAATTTTAAAACAAGTCATTTAATGAATAAAGCTCAGGGTGAAATAATTTTATAAATAAATCTCCTGATTGAGAGATGTTTTTTTTAAATGAGAGGGAAAATAAGTCCAATATATTTTGGAAGGATCCACTTGGGAAAAATTTCTTAATATTAAAAGAAAAGTTTTGAAATCAACAGAGATATACTTGCAGGCAAAAATTTTAAACTCTTGGCAAAATTTTAATAACTAAAACCTGGTTAAATTTTTGGGGTGTTACAATAGAGAAAGCCAAAAACTGACTGTCATGATTCGGCGAGAGCTGGTTGCTGTTCGAGAGGTTTCAAATCCTTAAAGATTTTTTCCGCTTTATGCGAGGAATAGGTTTTCGTCCGATCAGGCGTGTATAGCGCCCCAAGTTCGGCCTTCCAAATACTAGGGGTTGCGCCAAAATTTAAAATTGTCCAACTCCTATGGCTAAGTGAGGGTGATTGATACGTCTCCGTTGTATCTACTTTTCCAAACACTTTTGCCCTTGTTTTGGACTCTAATTTGCATGATTTGAACAGAACTAACCTGGACTGATGCTGTTTTCAGTAGAACTGCCATGGTGTTATTTTTGTGCAGAAATAAAAGTTCTCGGAATGACCTGCAAATCCATGGAGATAAATTTTGGAAAAAATAAAAAAATTGGTGAAAGACTCAAGGTCAGGGGGCCCACACCCTGTCCACGAGGGTGGGGGGCGCGCCCCCTCCCCTGGGCACACCCCTTGTCTCGTGGGCCCCCTAATGCTCCACCGACCTCAACTCCAACTCCATATATTCCGTTTGGCGGAGAAAAAAATCAGAGAGGAAGTTTCATCGCGTTTTACGATACAGATCTGCCGCCAAGCCCTAAAACCTCTCAGGAGGGCTGATCTGGAGTCCGTTCAGGGCTCCAAAGAGGGGGATTCGTCGCCATCGTCATCATCAACCATCCTCCATCACCAATTTCTTGATGCTCACCACCGTGCGTGATTAATTCCATCGTAGGCTTGGTGGACGGTGATGGGTTGGATGAGATTTACCATGTAATCAAGTTAGTTTTGTTAGGGTTTGGTCCCTAGTATCCACTATGTTCTGAGATTGATGTTGCTATGACTTTGCTATGCTTAATGCTTGTCACTAGGGCCCGAGTGCCATGATTTCAAATCTGAACCTATTATGTTTTCATGAATATATGTGAGTTCTTGATCCTATCTTGCAAGTCTATAGTCACATATTATGTGTTATGATCCGACAACCCCGAAATGACAATAATTGGGATACTTCTCGGTCATGACCGTAGTTTGAGGAGTTCATGTATTCACTATGTGTTAATCCTTTGGTCCGGTACTCTATTAAAAGGAGGCCTTAATATCTCTTAGTTTCCATTAGGACCCCGCTGCCACGGGAGGGTAGGACAAAAGATGTCATGTAAGTTATTTTCCATAAGCACGTATGACTATATTCGGAATACATGCCTACATTACATTGATGAACTGGAGCTAGTTCTGTGTCACCCTATGTTATCACTATTACATGATGAATTGCATCTGACATAATTATCCATCGCTGATCCAATGCCTACGAGCTTTTTCCCATATTGTGCTTTGCTTATTTACTTTTTCGTTGCTACGATTACAATTACTACAAAGCTGCTATCGTTACTTTTGCCACTGTTACCATTACTATCATATTACTTTGCTACTAAATACTTTGCTATAGATACTAACTTATCCAGGTGTAGTTGAATTGACAACTCAACTGCTAATACTTGAGAATATTCTTTGGCTCCCCTTGTGTCGAATCAATAAATTTGGGTTGAATACTCTACCCTCGAAAACTGTTGCGATCCCCTATACTTGGGGGTTATCAAGACTATTTTTTGGCGCCGTTGCTGGGGAGCATAGCTCTGTTCTTTGAGTCACTTGGGATTTATATCTGCTGATCACTATGAAGAACTTGAAAGATCAAAGAACTAAAATTTATCCCTCAACTACGAGGGGAGGTAAGGAACTGCCATCTAGCTCTGCACTTGATTCTCCTTCTGTTATGAGTAAGCTTGCGACACCTAAACCTGCTACTGCTATTAATTCTGATATGTCGCATGTTATTGATGATGCCACCTCTACTATGCATGATACTTGTGATGAAACTACTTCTATGCTTGATACTACTGTGCCATTAGGTAAATTTCTTGATGAACAACTTACTAGAGCTAGGGAGAAACTGGTAATATTGATGATAGTGATGATGAAGGTTCTCCCCCTAAATATGAATTGCCTGTTGTTCCTGAGGGTTATGTTATGGATGAAGAAACTGCTAGAGATTTTCTTGCTTGCAATGATAGATCAAATCTTACGAAATTATTAGCTAAGCTGAAACAGAAAACTCTCAATGCTAGAATAAAATATGACCCTACTTTGGTACTTCACCAATCTTTGTTACTGACAAGGATTATGAATTCTCTGTTGATCCTGAGATAATTACTTTAGTTCAATCTGATCCTTTCTATGGCACTGAATCTGAAACTGTTGTGGCACATCTTACCCATTTGAATGATATAGCCACCCTGTTTACTAATGATGAGAAATCCCGCTATTACTATATCCTTAAAGTATTTCCTTTCTCATTAAAGGGTGATGCTAAGACATGGTTTAATTCTCTTGATCCTGGTTGTGTGCGTAGTCCCCAGGATATGATTTACTACTTCTCTGCTAAATATTTCCCTGCTCATAAGAAACAAGCTGCCTTGCGGGGAATATATAATTTTGTGCAAATCGAAGAAGAGAGTCTCCCACAAGCTTGGGGGAGGATTCTCCAATGACTTAATGCTTTGCTTGATCAACCTCTTAAGAAAAATGAAATACTTGATATCTTTTATAATGGACTAACCGATGCTTCCAAGGACCACTTGGATAGGTGTGCTGGTTGTGTTTTCAGGGAAAGAACAGTCGACCAAGCTGAATTGTTATTGAATAATATGTTGACTAATGAAAATAATTGGACTCTTCCTGAGCCAATTCCTGAGCCAATTGAGCCAACTCCTGAGCCTATTCCTGAACCAACTCCGAAGAACAGGGGTGTTCTATTTCTCAGTCCTGAAGATATGCAAGAGGCAAAGAAATCAATGAAAAAAAGGTCTTAAAGTTGAAGATGTTAAGAATTTACCTCCTATTGAAGAAATACATCATCTTGATAACCCGACACAGGTAGTGAAGGTAAATTCTCTCTATAGGTATGATAAAGTTGAAATTCCGTCTACTAAGTTTCATAGCCAATGTTTGGATGAATTTGATGACTTTATGGATAAACAAGCAAATTTCAATGATTATGTTAGTAGACAGTTGAAAAAAAAATGCTTATATGATTGGACGCTTGAGTGATTATATATCTAGAGTTAAGGGTGAACCTAAACTCACCAGTAAACATGTCTCTATGGTCACCACTCAAGCCGAACAAGTACTTAAGGCTCAAAATGAATTGCTTCATGAACTAAATAATAAACATGACTTTGTTGTGAGTGGCTACTAGAACTGGTAAAATGACTCAGGAACCTTTGTATCTTGAAGGCCACCCTAAGAGAATTGAACAAGATTCTCAGAAAAATAACCTAGATGCTCCTAGTTCTTCCAAAAAGAAGAAAAAGAAAAATGATAGAACTTTGCATGCTTCTAGTGAACCTATTGTAGAAACATCTGAGAATCCTAATGATACTTCTATCTCTGATGCTGAAACACAATCCGGAGACGAACATGAACCCAATGATAATGCTAAAAATGATGTTCATGTAGATCCTCAACCTAGTAATAACAATGATATAGAAATTGAACCTGCTGCTGATCTTGATAACCCACAATCAAGAAAACAACGTTATGATAAGAGAGACTTTGTTGCTAGGAAGCATGGTAGGGAAAGAGAACCACGGGTTCAGAAACCCATGCCTTTTCCTCCTAAACCATCCAAGAAAAAGGATGAGGAGGACTTTGAGCGCTTTGTTGAAATGATTAGACCTATTTTCTTACATATGTGCTTAACTAAATGCTTAAAACAAACCCTTATGCTAAATACATGAAAGATATCATTACAAATAAAAGAAAAATACCTGAAGCTGAGATTTCCACCATGCTTGCTAACTATACCTTTAAGGGTGGAATACCCAAGAAACTTGGTGATCCCGGAATACCCACTATACCTTGCTCCATTAAAAGAAATTATGTTAAAACTGCCTTATGTGATTTAGGAGCCGGTGTCAGTGTTATGCCTCTTTCCTTGTACCGTAGACTTGAATTAAGTAAGTTGACACCTACTGAGATATCCTTGCAAATGGCTGATAAATCAACTGCTATACCTGTCGGCATTTGTGAGGACGTGCCTGTTGTTGTTGCGAATGTTACTGTCTTAACAGACTTTGTCATTCTTGATATCCCTGAGGACGACAGTATGTCGATTATCGTTGGTAGACCCTTTTTAAATACTGAAGGTGCTGTTATTGATTGCAACAAAGGCAATGTCATCTTTCATGTTAATGGCAATGAGCATACGGTACACTTTCCGAGGAAACAACCTCAAGTTCACAGCATAAATTCTATTGGGAAAATGCCATCAATTATATTTGGAGGTTTTGAATTTCCTCTTCCTACTTCAAAGAAAAGCATGATATTCTTATTATAGGGGATGTTCATATCCCCGTTGAGGTAACATAGTGCCACTTCGAAATTTCTCCGGTTCCATGTTATTCGGAATGAGTTTATTAACAAGACTTGATCAACCTTGTTAGTGGATTCCTTTTGATGATCATGAGATGGATGAAACTAGAAGGCACCACCTTCTGTACCCTTCTTTTACTTCCTGTTAATTAGAATAAATAAAGTGGAAATAGTATATTTTGTCTGTTTTCTGAATTATCCTTGCAATAAAAAATATCCCGAATATAAAAGTTCTCCAAATGCCATGCCAATTTCATATGATTTTTCTGGAATATTTGAGAATATTTGGCACTGAGAACACATTAGGGGGAGAAAGCACCCAGCCACGAGGGTCCAAGGCGCGCCCACCCCAACAGGGCACGCCCCCTGCCTCGTGGGCCCATGGTGGCTCCCCTCCACTTATTCCTGCACCCACACACTCCATCTTTCTCCCAAAAAAATCCCCATCCAGCTCAAGCACGAGTTCTAGCTCGTTTTGCTGCGATTTTCGATCTCCTTGCTCAAAGCTCCATTCACAAAACTGCTTTGGGAGATTGTTGCTTGGTATGTGACTCCTCCAATGATCCAAATAGTTTTTGTTCAAGTGCTTTATTCATTGCAAATTCTAGCTGCCTTGCTGACCCTGTTCTTGAGCTTGCATGTTAAATTTATGAGGTCCCAAGTAATTCTAATGCATGATATAGGCTCTAGGCACTTATGGGAGTAGTTGTTATCAATCTTGTTTGCTTTGATTCACTTTTATTTTGAAGTTACTAAAAATTTCAGAAATATTGCAGAAAAGGAAATATGTTCAGGAAAATGTACCAAGGTGGTTCTTCAAGGAAGAAAGGACCCCGGCTCGCGATACGTGAGCTGGACGACAAACCACCAAGGGAAGCTGATGTGCGGCCCTGTGAATGGCCATCAAAGCAGTTTATGGTCGCAGCGGGTATCAAGGATGAATTCGATGCATATGTGCGTAATGCTGACCTTGAGGAATTCATGCAAGATAAGTGCCCGCAATACCAATACTTAACTGATTCATTTGTGAGAAGTCTTAAATTTACATGCTCGCGCAATTCTCAAAGTGTCATGTTTGATATTTATGATAAATCATATACCATGGACCTAGAAGATTTTACTACTGCTTGCAAACTCTCGCAGTGGGGAAGTGTGAATGAACCTAGTAAATCTCAATATAAAGACTTTCTTGCTAGTATCACTATGGGAGAATCTAGGGAAATAACACAGGCTACCATAGGGAGCATTCAATTTTCCTTCTATACATTATTTTTCTCTCTTCATTGGTAGATGCATTACCGGTAAAGACGAAGCATGTCACATGTGTGTTGCTGATCTTTGTGTTCTCAAGAGTGTTGTATTAGGTGATAAACAATACAACTTGGGGGCAATTGTTGCACTAGGTTGCATCATAATGGTTTAGCTGGAGACTTTTTTGGAGGAATTTATGCAACCCGTGTGGCTAATTATCTTGATATACCTATACATGAAAATGATATGGAGTTGCTTCCTCCTTATTTAGATCAAAATGCCATGGTTAGTCATCATCTTCTTGAGAGGAATGAACAATTCCTCCAATATCGACTAATCTTTGACAGACGTCGTGATGTCCATATTACTCTCCCTGCTCCTACCCTTTTTGATTATCAGGAAAAACATAGATATGTTGTCACCAGGGAGGAGGAAAACAAGTACGAGAGAAGAGCGGAGGCAGCCTGCCGCTAGGCTGCATCTCAGGAGCCAATGGCTGCTGCATCTCAGTACGACCCCAGTTACAACTATGGATACCAGCCAGGCTACCCATGGTCATAGACCAACTTAGGCCAAAATCCTAAGCTTGGGGGAGTACGTATTCCTCACCGACTTTTCATTCATGTTCACACACTCATTCTAGTGTTGGTGATCATACTCTTTAATTGTACTATCCATGCTAGTTAAATTTCTTTTTCTAGTTTTCTTCTCGTGAGTTAGATAAACTTTAAGAAAACCCAAAAAAATTAGTTAGTTTAACTTCCATGCTTGTAGTAGTAATTAAAAATAAAAACCCCAAAAGATTTCTCGTTCTTCTTTTTGCTTGTTGGGAGCTTTCCCGTGTAAATAGTTTCATTTCTTTTCTTTTCTTTGGAGGTCAAGAGTAGAAGACCATAATGAAAATGTCTAGTGGCTCTTATATGCATGACTGCTGATTTAACCAAGAGCCCATATTACTTTGTCTTCTCTCTTGAATTGAATGCCTATAGATTCCAGCTTAGTCCAATGCACGTACACTCATATTATTATACACATCGTTCGGTCGTGCAAGTGAAAGGCAATAATGATGATATATGATGAAATGTTTGGGATGAGAGAAGCTGGTTAGAACTCGTCCTCTCTTGTTTTTGTAAATGTGATGAGTTCATCATTCCTGATTCAGTCTAATATGAATAAACATGTTTGCAATGACAATTAGAGATTATAGTTGCTTATGCCATGCTTAATTAGCTAAGAGCTTATAATGGTTTACCTTGCATGCCAACATGCTATTCAAATGGTTGTGATGTGGTATGATAGGGTAGTATCCTCCTTTAAATGAATTGAGTGACTCGACTTGGCACATGTTCACGCATGTAGTTGAAACAAAAATCAACATAGCATTCACGATATTTATGTTCATGGTGGATTATATCCTACTCATGCTTGCACTCGATGTTGATTAATTTTAATGCATGTTCATGATTGTTGTCACTCTCTCAGTTGGTCGATTCCCAGTCTTTTGCTAGCCTTCACTTGTCCTAAGCGGGAATACTGCTTGTGCATCCAAACTCCATGAACCCCAAAGTTATTCCATATGAGTCCACCATACCTTCCTATATATGGTATGTACCTGTCGTTCCAAGTAAATTTGTATGTGCCAAACTCCAAACCTTCAAATGAAATTCTATTTTGTATGCTCGAGCAGCTCATGTATCAACTAAGGTTGTCTGTATCTTCCATGCTAGGTGGGTTTTTCTCAAGAGGAGTGGACTCCGCTCCTCATTCACGAGGAAATGGCTGGTAACCGAGATGCCCAGTCCCATGATCAAAAAGATCAAAGCAAATCAAAATAATTAATCAAAACTCCCCCAGGATTGTTGTTAGTTGGAGGCACTCGTTGTTTCGAGCAAGCCATGGATTAATGCTTGTTGGTGGTGGGGGAGTATAAACTTTACCATTTTGTTTGGTAACCTCCTATAATTTGTGTAGCATGGAAGATATTGAGATCTCATAGTTGTTATGTTGACAGTGAAAGTATACCGCTCAAAATGTTATTTATCTCTCTATTTCAAAATTGAGCTCTAGCACCTCTACAAATCCCTGCTTCCCTCTACGAAGGGCCTATCTATTTACTTTTATGTTGAGTCATAACCCTCTTATTAAAAAGCACCCGCTGGAGAGCACACTGTCATTTGCATGCATTACTATTAGTTTATATCGGGTATGACTTGACTGGATCTCTTTTACCATGAATTAGAATGTTTAGTCGGTCCTTGATCTTTAAAGGTGCTCTGCATTTATGTTTTGCGGTCTCAGAAGGGGATAGAGAGAAACCATCTTGTTATATCATATTATGATTGTTTTGAGAAAGTGTTGTCATCCAATTTTTATTATTATTGCTCGCTAGTTGATTATGCCATTGATATGAGTAAACATGAGACCTAAGTGTTATTGTGAATGTGGTTAGTTATGATCTTTGCTGAAAACGTGAATGCTGGCTTTACATATTTACAACAACAAGAGCAAATAGAGTATGTAAAAGTTTTTCTTTATCACTTTCAGTTTGTCAGCTGAATTGCTTGAGGACAAGCAAAGGTTTAAGCTTGGGGGACTTAATACGTCTCCATCGTATCTACTTTCCCAAACACGTTTGCCCTTGTTTTTTACTCTAATTTGCATGATTTGAATGGAACTAACCCGGACTAACGCTGTTTTCAGCAGAACTGCCATGGTGTTATAATCGTGCAGAAATAAATTTCTCGGAATGACCTGCATATCCACGGAGATAACTTTTGGAAAAAATAAAAACTATTGGCGAAAGAATCAAGGTCAGGGGGCCCACACCCTGTCCATGAGGGTCGGTGCGCGCCCCTCCCCCTGGGTGCGCCCCCTGTCTTGTGGGCCCCCTGATGCTCCACCGACCTCAACTCCAACTCCATATATTCCGTTTCACGAAGAAAAAAATCAGAGAGGAAGTTTCATCGCATTTTACGATACAGAGCCGCCGCCAAGCCCTAAAACCTCTCGGGAGGGCTGATCTGGAGTCCGTTCGGGGCTTCGGAGAGGGGGATTTGTCTCTGTCATCATCATCAACCATCCTCCATCACCAATTTCATGATGCTCACCGCCGTGCGTGAGTAATTCCATCGTAGGCTTGCTGGACGGTGATGGGTTGGATAAGATTTACCATGTACTCAAGTTAGTTTTGTTTGGGTTTGATCCCTAGTATCCACTATGTTCTGAGATTGATGTTGCTATGACTTTGCTATGCTTAATGCTTGGCACTAGGGCCCGAGTGCCATGATTTTAGATCTGAACATATTATGTTTTCATGAATATATGTGAGTCCTTGATCCTATCTTGCAAGTATATAGTCACCTATTATGTCTTATGATCCGACAACCCCGAAGTGACAATAATCGGGATACTTCTCGGTGATGACCGTAGTTTGAGGAGTTCATGTATTCACTATGTGTTAATGCTTTGGTCTGGTACTCTATTAAAAGGAGGCCTTAATATCCCTTAATTTCCATTAGGACCACGCTGCCACGAGAGGGTAGGACAAAAGGTGCCATGCAAGTTCTTTTCCATAAGCATGTATGACTTCATTCGGAATACATGCCGACATTACATTGATAAACTGGAGCCAGTTCTATGTCACCCTATGTTATAACTATTACATGAGGAATTGCATCCGACATAATTATCCATCACTGATCCAATGCCTACGAGCTTGTCCCATATTGTGCTTTGCTTATTTACTTTTCCGTTGCTACTGTTACAGTTACTACAAAACTGTTATCATTACTTTTGCCACTGTTACCATTACTATCATATTACTTTCCTACTAAATACTTTTCTGCAGATACTAAGTTTTCAAGGTGTGGTTGAATTGACAACTCAACTTCTAATACTTGAGAATATTCTTTGGCTCCCCTTGTGTCGAATCATAAATTTGGGTTGAATACTCTACCCTCGAAAACTGTTGCGATCCCCTATACTTGTGGGTTATCAGTGATAAAGTTGTATAGTCCAATTTCCTTGTTCGTTGTACTAAACACCTCCTTATAGGACCAAAGACTTGGATAAAGAGTGTTTAGATTTATCCCAAACACCCCCGTACTAGTTACGTGTGGGCCAAAGCCGACGACTGGCCAACTCTCGGATTTCATAAACGGCCGCACAAGAGGTAAAATTTTAAATAAACAAGTACTATATTGCATATGAACTTGTTTTATATTACAGGATAGGATAAAATGAATGCATTCATTCAAAGACTACATCCTTCACACATTGGTCCTCCACAAGGCGGGATCCCTCCAGGACACTGTCATAGTATAGTTCGGGTCGGCGGTGCTCCTTGCCCTTAGGCGGCCCCTCGGTCACCAGCTTTGTGGCGTCCATCTTTGCCCAATGCATCTTTGGACGGGCAAAGGCCATCCGCGCACCTTCAATGCGAACCGATCGCTTTAAGGCCTCAAGCCACGGGCAGGCACTAACAAGCCACTTCACAAGTCCGAAGTAGCTAATGGGCATGGGCTCGACAGGCCATAATCGGACTATGAGGTCCTTCATGGCCAGTTCGGCCGCCTTGTGCAGCTCGACCAGTTGTTTTAGCTAGTCGCTAAAGGGCATTGGATGTTCTAGTCCAAGGTATTGGGACCAGAACAGCTTCTCCGTAGAGCTCCCTTCTTCGGCTCGGTAGAACTCTGCGGCATGTAATATGCTACGCAGCAGATCCGCAAACGCTCCTGGATAACTCGAAATTTGGGTAAGTAAAAAGAATGTCTCCTTCACATGCTTGATTTGCATAAGAAAAGCCTTACCCGCCGCAATCTTCTTGGCCATCTGGACCTCCTGGAGGGCCCTCTAAGCTTCGGCTTTGGCGTCTTGCACGCTCTAGAGGGCCTTGGCAAGCTCGGAGTCTTCCGTCTTAGAGTCACGCTCCAAGGATTCGTACTTCTTGACGGCATCCTGGAGCTCTGTAGTGACCAGACCTCAAATAGTCTAATCTCTGTGCATCAGTGTCATCCCTGGATCGGTAATGCTGACACACACAGTACTTGAAGGATCTATAACAGAGTAGCAATCACACACTTATTACATTGAATGTCTCAAAAGATAACTAATTACAATAAATATGGCTTAATGCCATCTAATAACGATAACAGTGGAAGGCTTGGAAGACAAGTGAGTCCATCAACTCCAACGGCATCACTGAGTATAAGACCACGACCTAAGGCACCTTACTTGTCATCTGAAAAGTCTGCAACATGACCGTTGCATCCCGAAAACGGGTCAGCACATGGAATATGCTCGCAATGTAACACATAGAGAGTAATGAACAGAAAATGATATCACTACATGCATATATGGCTGGTGGAAAGCTCTATGGTTACTGTTTTGCATAAAGCCAATTTTTCCCTACAACAAAGGAATAAATTTTATTTAACTATCATGGTGATTGTAAAACATTGAGAAGGTTCACCCAACTCAATCCCAATTAAGCATTATCATTAACCAAACAAGATTAAATTAAGTAACATGATGAGAATCACATGAAAATCTAGGTACTAGATACTCAAAACGTCCATAACCGGGGACACGGCTAACCATGATTAGTTTGTACACTCTGTAGAGGTTTGCGCACTTTTCCCCGCAAGACTCGATCTCCTTCGTTGATTTTCTCGCACTACATGGTGTTTGAGAAACGGATGACCAAGACACAGTCTTTCAGAAGCATTAACTCTCTACTCCGGGTAGACAGTACCACCTACAACCCACTTCATCGGCTAGTCTACCTCTTCAGGAGCTCACACAACTTAATCAACTATGCTAGAGCCCATAGTAGCTTGCGGCTGCACACGGAAGTTTCTAGCATGAATAATCTCATGATCCCTTTGAGCCTCGGTGGCGGTCCATAGGAGATCACACGGTACCCCGGGATTTCCAAAAATACAGGCAACACTGGGTTCCCCAGGTGCCTCAATCCAACTAGATGTGAATTAAGTTGCCACCTTAAGTAAACCATTAAATAACAATCTCACACCTGTCGTGGATACACTCACCCAATTCACGTCTACTAGCATAGCATAGCAATATAAGCAAATGCAGAAGTAACTCCCAAAGGTTGATAAATAAAACAGGTAATAGGTACTACCTCATATACTTCCCAAAAACCAACATATTAATCAGATCCTAATCATGCAATTGTTTGAGGATTGATCTAATGCAATAAAACTGGGTAGTAAAGAGGTATGATCAAAGTGTTACTTGCCTTGCTGATGATCCGTGCAACCTAGAGACTCGTAGTAGCAAGCGGCGCACTCTGGGTACTCTATCGCAAATAAACAAGCATACAATAAGCACTCATCTAATGCACAGGTAAAACTCAAATAACAGACCTAACCAGAAAGTTCAACTTAAGAACTCCAGTTTGCAAAAAGAATCAAATCAAACGAAGCAACGAAAGTCAAACGGCGAAAGAAACGAGCTTCGTTTACTAATATGAACCTAGGTCGAATTTTACTGTAGAAAAAACTTGTTTGAGTTGGTTAAATGGCAAGATGGTTTCGAGACGAAACTCCAGGCGCTTGAATCGCCTGATTCCGATAAATGAGCGAAAAGTTATACTAGAACAAAAATCGGATCAGAAATCGCTATCTGAAATAATCGCGGAAAATCCGAGAAAAAGAAAACAGACGAACAGGCTAACGAACGAACATTCGCTGTCTACGGCTAAACGACGAAATCGTTCGTTAAAACGAACATATGGATGAACGTTTGTTAAATAAATAAACCGAAAAAAACATTAAACCAAATCTATAAAAAAACGCGGTTCTAAAAAAATCGACGGCAGCGGTGGGTGGCGGCTCTGGCGGCAAGGGGATCCGGTGGCGGGGCGGCGGCGGCGGCGGCGCGAGGCTCCGGCGGCGGGACTCGGCGCTGGCAGCGGCAGCGGCAGATCGGGGGCGGGGTTAGGGTTTTGGGGGCGGGCGGCTGGGCTGGCGGGGCGGCCTCCCGGCTTATAAGGGCCGGCTGGGCCAGGAGTCCTAGTCGGACACAGCCCGGTAGGTCGGTTCGGTTTTTTTAATAATTCAGACGCGCAGCAAACAAAGAAAAGAAATACTAAACGCACTCCAATAATCCTGAAATAAATTTTCCCCGTCCTCTAAAAATAAGTCGGACAAGATGAACATTTATTTAGGCCCTAAATGAAATTTTGTAAAACACGCATTTTTCCTAAATTCAAATAAAATAGCGATAAACTCCGAAATAAAAACTTATTTGATTTTTTATTAAATCCTCGATACTTATTTATTTTGGGAAAGTCAATTTATTCCCTCTCTCTTATTTTTATAATAGAAATAATTGACGATAAAATAATTAAAGTCAAATGATCCTATTTTCAAAATTTGAGAAACCTCAAATATGAAAATAACGAAATCCCCAACTCTCTCGGTGGGTCCTTGAGTTGCATAGATTTTCTCGGATCAAGGAAAAATGCAATAAAATATGCTATGCAATGATGATCTATTGTATAACATTCCAAATTGGAAATTTGGGGTGTTACAAACCTATCCCCCTTAAGATGAATCTTGCCCTCGAGATTCGGGTTGGCTAGAAAATAGGTGAGGGTGGTCCTTTAGTAGATCTTCCTCTCGCTCCCAGTTGGCTTCATCTTCGGTATGGTGGCTCCACTGAACTTTGCAAAACTTGATAACCTTGTTGCGGGTGACTCGGCTGGCAAACTCGAGAATCCTGACTAGTTTCTCCTCATAGGTCAAATCACTATCCAATTGAATTGCTTCCAATGGCATTGTATCTCTCAGCGGTTTATCAGCCATCTCTGCATGGCACTTTTTTAACTGGGAAGCATGGAACACATCATGAACTCCTGACAATCCATCAGGCAATTCCAACTTGTAAGCAACTTCTCCCATACGCTCCAAAACTTTGTATGGTCCTACAAAACGTGGCGCTAACTTTCCCTTAACTCCAAAATGCTTAACTACTCGAAGTGGTGACACACAAAGATAAACTCTTTCTCCGACTTTGTAAATTGTCTCCTTGCGTTTAGAATCTGCATAGCTCTTCTACCTGGACTGGGCTACCTTGAGCCTATCGCGAATCATCTTCACCTTCTGTTCAGACTCTTTAATCAAATTTGGCACAAACAACTGACGGTCTCCAACTTCATAACACAACAACATCGTCCAGCACCTCCTTCCGTACAAAGCTTCGAAAGGGGCCATCTTCAAACTGGATTGATAACTGTTGTTGTAAGAGAACTCTGCATATGGCAAATTCTTGTCCCAACTAGATCCATAAGCTAGCGCACAACCTCTCAGCATGTCCTCCACAATCTGATTGACTCTCTCGGTATGTCCATCTGTCTGCGAATGAAAGGTTGTACTGAACTCTAGCCTGGTACCCAAAGTTTCGTGCAACTGAGTCTAGAACTTTGAGGTAAACTGGGTTCCTCTATCTGATACAATGCTCCTCGGAACTCCATGCAAACATACGATCCTGGTCATGTATATCTTCGCCAACTTAGCACTGGTATAAGTGGTCTTCACTGGGATGAAATGAGCTACTTTCGTCAAACGATCGACTACAACCCATATCGAGTCATAGGCTGAACGAGTCCTGGGCAATCCCATGATAAAATCCATGCCTAGCTTATCCCACTTCCATTCAGGTATCGGCAACGGCTGCAACAATCCTGCTGGATTCTGATGCTCTGCCTTCACTCTCTGACAAACATCACAAATTGCTACGTACTCAGCAATATCCTTCTTCATACCGATCAACCAGAAACTGTCCTTCAAATCCAAATACATCTTGGTATTTCCTGGGTGAATTGAGTATGGTGAATCATGGGCCTCTTGCAAAATCAACTTCCTGATCTTTGGATCATTGGGCACATAAACGCGGTCCTCAAACCATAGGGTATCGTGTTCATCCTCATGAAATCCCTTAGCTTTTCCTTTGCTCATTCTTTCCTTTATCTCGGCAATCTCCTTGTCCATCTTCTGAGCTTCTCTGATGTTTGCCATCAAAGTAGACTGAACTTCCAATGCTACTACATAGCCTCTCGGAACTTTTTCCAAACATAGTTCACGAAGATCTTCTGTTAACTCCTTAGGTAACTCTCCGGTCAAGAGTGTATTGACATGGCTCTTATGACTCAACGCATCAGCTACTACGTTAGCCTTTCCGGGGTGATAATGCAGCTTCATATCATAATCTTTGATGAGTTGCAACAATCTCCTTTGCCTGAGATTCAGCTCCTTCTGCATGAAAATGTACTTCAAACTCTTATGATCCATGTACACCTCACAATGGTTTCCGATAAGGAAATGTCTCCATGTCTTCAATGCATGCACTACGGCTGCTAACTCCAAATCATGTTGTAGCATAATTTAACTCATGGGGCTTAAGTTGTCGTGAAGCATACTAAACAACTCTTCCCTCCTGCATCAGCACTGCTCCAAATCCTCGACGTGAAGTGTCGCAATATACCTCATAATCCTTGCACTGATCGGGCAGAATCAACACCGGTGATGTAACCAAACGTTTCTTTAACTCATGGAAACTGGCCTCACATTCCTTAGTCCATTTGAACTTGGTATCCTTCTTCAACAACTCCCTCATGGGCTTCGCAATCTTCGAGAAATTCTCAATGAACCTCCGGTAGTATCCTGCGAGTCCAAGAAAACTCCGGATCTCTCCAACTGTCGTTGGGGCTTCCCAATTTGTCAGAGTGACAAGTTTGGTGGGGTCTAATGCTATTCCTTCTCCGGATATAACATGTCCGAGGAATCCAACTTCCTTGAACCCGAATTCACACTTGCTGAACTTGGCATATAATTGATGTTCTCTAAGCTTCCCAAGTATCAAACGCAAATGTTCCTTGTGCTCCTCTTCATTCTTTGAGTAGACCAGAATATCATCAATGAACACCACGACGAACTTATCCATAAACACCTTGTTCATGATGTTCATGAAATAGGCAGGTGCGTTAGTCAGACCAAATGACATAACGGTATACTCATATAGCCCGTACTTGGTAGTAAAAGCTGTCTTAGGTATATCCTGCTCTAGAATCTTCAACTGGTGGTATCCTGATCGTAGATCGATCTTGGAAAATACCTTAGCTCCTTGCAACTGGTGAAACAGATCATTGATCATCGGCAGCGGGTACTTGTTCTTGATTGCAACTTCATTCAAACCTCGATAATCAACAACCATCCTTAATGATCTATCCTTCTTCTCCCCAAGAAGTACTGGCGATCCCCAAGGTGAAGAACGTGGGCGAATATATCCTTTATCCAATAACTCCTTAATCTGCTTCTTAATTTCCTCCAAATATTTTGCGGGCATCATGTACGGTCTCTTAGATATTGGCCCTGTGCCTCGCAAAAGCTCAATCAAAAACTCAATGTCTCTATCTGGTGGCATGCCTGGCAACTCTTCTGGAAATACGTCAGGAAAATCCTTCACCACTGGTACTTCCTCGTGTACAACTCCTGTTAAGGAATTTACTTGAGTCCTCTTCGGCACATGCTGGGAAACATACTTAATCCTTCTTCCCTCTGGGGTGGTGAGCAAAATCAACTTACTGGCGTAGTCAATGTTCCCTCCATACTTTGATAACCAATCCATGCCTAATGTCACATCCAGTCCTTGCGACTCCAATACTATTAGGTCTGAGGGAAACACGTAGTTACCAATCCTTAATGGTAACCGATCACACCATAGACTAGCTATATACTCTGCTCCTGGCGAGGTTACTAACATGGGTGACCTAAGGGCTTGGGTTGGCAGTTTAAACTTATCCAACGAATCCCCTTGATATGTATGAATGCAATGCATCAGTATCAAAAAGAACGTTTTCAGTAATGGACTTAACCAAAAACATACCTATTACTGCATCGGGTTGTGCTTCAACCTCCTCCACGCTAACGTGGATCACTTGTCCCCTGTTGAAAGGGTTGGGATTCTTTCCAAAGCTCCCATTGCCATTTCCATTCTTAGCTTCAGGACACTCCGTGGCATAATGTCCATTCTCCCCGCACTTGTAGCAAGTAATGTGACTTAGATCCTTCTTAGCGGGCGTTCCTGAGTTGGTACAGTTCTGACTATTGCTTCCTCCATTCCCATTCCCATTCTTGGGGCCACTATGGTTGTGCGGAATCCCTCCATTATGGTTGTGACCTCCATGGTTATCCTGAAGGTGCCCTCCCGAGTTCGGGGCAAAACGGAGTTTCTGATGAGCTCCCGAATTGTACGTCTCTTGTCCATACTTCCTCTTGCGGCTGTCTATCTGCTGCTGCTTCCCTTTGATCATGAGCGCTCTATCTACCAACTCCTGGTAGTTGTTGAAATTTGCCACCATCAACTGCATGCTCAGCTCATCATTCAGTCCTTACAGAAACTTCTCCTGCTTTGCTGCATCTGTAGCAACGTCATCTAGGGCATAACGTACTAGCTTACCAAAGTCATCCACATATTGGCCAACAGTATGTCCTCCTTGGCGTATGTTGCGAAACCTGCGCTTCTTCATGGCCATAGCTCCTGCTGAAACATGGGCAGTGTGAAATGCCTGCTGGAACTGATCCCATGTGACAGTGTCGATGGGGTAAGTGGCTGTGAAATTCTCCCATCATGATGCTGCGGGTCCATCAAGATGGTGTGCGGCAAAACGCACTCTCTCCGCATCTGTGCACACTACTAGGGAAAACCCTAGCAGCAGCGTGGGTTTTGGGCCTATTAGCAGCGCGGGGGCCGGCGCTACTAATAAGGCGCTACAGCTAACGTATAGCAGTAGCGCGGGTGCCACCCGCGCTACTACTACGTCCTTTAGTAGTAGCGTAGGTAAAACCCGTGCTACTACTACCAGCGCGGGTTATTTTTGAATTTTTTCGAAAAAATATTTCGATTTTTTCCCTAATTTTCAAATTTCTGAATTATTTTAACCTCAAATCTCTAATCACCCCTCATCGTTGCTCAATTTAATCTCTAATCAACCCTCATCATTCCAAATCATGTAACTTCCCGGACAGTCACCCATCCTCTCACTACTCCAGCCTGAGCACGCTTAACTTCCGGGTTCTATTCTCCCTCGTTTCCAAGTCTGCACTTGTTGTTTTCCTGACAATAGTAAGATGTCAATCCTATTAACCTCAGGAATTTAGCTTGAGCATGAAGTCACACATTTCACTATTTGAGTTTGAAACTATTGTTCTAAAAATTTAGTAACACTAATATTACTTGAATAATTAGTTTGACCACAGTTTGGCCATAGTTTGACCAGATTTGACAAAAATTCAAAAAAACTAAAATAATTATTTAGTAACACTAATATTCTAGAATAATTAGTTTGACCATTGTTTGACCACAGTTTGACCACATAGTTTGAAATTTTTTCGATTGTTCCACTCTAGATCTAAAAAGCCTCGTAACTTTTTTTCTGTTAGGTTTTTGAGGATTTTGAAAATGTTTAACGGGGTTCCCCAAGTTAACTCTTTGAGTAGATGATTTTTCATATAAAAAACTTTTTCATCCGAGTTAGTATGCAAAAGTTATGCCCATTTTTACAAATTCTCGAGAGATTTTGCAAATAAAGTCGAAATTCATATTTGCAAATTTTCCCAACAACTAGACCACATATTACATCGGAAACTTATTTACTTTTATTTTTTTGACATTTTCATCATTTTCTTTTATTTTTTTTAAAACTGAAAAGGCGATCCACAGGGGGGGTGGTAGACTTTGAAAATGGGACCTTTAGTAGTAGCGCGGTTTTTTACCCCCTCGCTACTACTATGGCACCACTTAGTAGTAGCTAGGGCTAAAAACCAATGCTACTGCTATCAAACTTAGTAGTAGCGAGGTTTTAAAAACCCGCGCTACTACTATGGCATGTCCCGGGGGGCACGATAGAGACCGCTTAGTAGTAGCGAGGCTTAAAAACCCGCGCTACTGCTATCAACTTAGTAGTAGCGAGGTTTAAAAACCTGCGCTACTGGTAAGTAGCAGTAGCGAGGGTTTTTAACCCTCACTACTAGTAACTTTCTGTGTATAGGCTTTTCCCTAGTGGTGGCATCCTACGGTGGTCAACTCCCTTCCAATCCTGAGAAGCCAATCATGTGCAACTATCGACTCGGTGCTGCTGGAAAATACCGGCGGATTCAGCCTTAAGAAACGGGCTAAGTGATCAACAGGTGGTTGTTGTGGTGGGTTGTTGTTGTTGTTCCCCCGATTCTGATTCTGAACTAGTAGCTGCATCAGGGTATTCTGTTGCTGGATCAACTGGGTGAGCTCCGGTAGGAAAGCAAATCCATTTCGTGTCTCGGAGGCATCTGATAGGTTTAGAAAAGATGAGAAAACAGAATAGAATGAGGTCTAGAGGGAAAACACTACCCATATGCTCATGAGACAAACATAAACAAATTCACTTCAATCAAATCAAACAAGGGCATACAATCGGTCTATCTATCGTTACAAAAGTGCTTGGACTATACTATATACATGGGGAAATACTACTACTAATATGGTGGTCGACTAGAAAACTTGATCGGTGGGAGACTCCATGATATCTGCTCCAGATTCATCAACATAGTCATCATTGCTATTGTCGGGGTCCGATTCGGTGTCGTTGATGATGATGTAGTTCTCCGGACAAGTGGAATCGTCGTCTTCTCCTCATGGCGCGGGGTCTCCCATGAACACTCCTAGCTTCCTTGTCAAATCGTCATTCTTCTCCACGAGTATCGTCATTTCCTCCTCATATCCATCGCATGTAGACTTGAGTTCTTCCTCCAGTTCCGTGATCCTGGTCATTGCCTTCTTCAGATCTATCATGCCTTCGCACATCTGGTTCTCCTGGCGACGAATGTGCTAGTTTAACTCCTGGATAAAAGCTGCAATGTACCTATCCTTCCTGGTGCTGATCATCTCCCATTGCTCATCTCGGCGCCCACAAATCAGGTAGATTGTATCCTTGAGATCCTTTTGGTAAACTTCTCGAATGCATACCATGGGAATGTGGGCTTCCATGCTCTTTCCTAGACTCCAGGTTGGTGCATCAAAGGAAAACTCTATGGGTTCAGTGATTGGCATGAACGTCCTTCCTGGAATTTGAACTTGAGTCATCCAATGCTCCTCTTTTGGCATAGTGGTGATGTAGGTCCCGGTGAAGCTTGGTATTCCTATGCTCAGGTACCTAGTGACTTCCTTCAAGTGTCGTCCAAAAGGTGTATCTTCATCCGGTTGCGTGAACTTGTTCCTTGCATCTGCCATCCTATAGAGTAGAAAAGGGACAGAAGTCAGAAATGAGAAGAGAGTAGTGATCTAGGTCTTTTAGCTTAGTGGTCGTGTCCTACAGTCAGCGTGTGCTATGATATCATCTTGTCGCGACCAGACCTCAAACAGTCTGATCTCTGTGCATCAGTGTCATCCCTGGATCGGTAATGCTGACACGCACAATACTTGAAGGATTTATAACAAAGTAGTAATCACACACTTATTACATCGAATGTCTCAAAAGAGAACTTATTACAATAAATATGGCTTAAGGCCATCTAATAACAATAACAACGGAAGGCTTGGAAGATAAGTGAGTCCATCAACTCCAACGATATCACTGAGTATAAGACCACGACCTAAGGCACCTTACTCGTTGCCTGAAAAGTCTGCAACATGAACGTTGCAGCCCGAAAATGGGTCAGCACATGTAACACATAGAGAGTAATGAACAGAAAATGCTATCACTACATGCATATATGGCTGGTGGAAAGCTCTATGGTTATTGTTTTGCATAAAGCCAATTTTTCCCTACAACAAAGGAATAAATTTTATTTCACTATCATGGTGGTTGTCAAACATTGAGAAGGTTCACCCAACTCAATCCAAATTAAGCATCATCATTAACCCAACAAGATTAAATTAAGTAACATGATGAGATTCACATGAAAATAGAGGTACTAGATACTCAAAACGTCCATAACCGGGGACACGGCTGACCATGATTAGTCTGTACACTCAGCAGAGGTTTGCGCACTTTTCCCCGCAAGATCGATCTCCTCCGTTGGTTTTCTAGCACTACATGGTGTTTGAGAAACAGATGACCGAGACACAGTCTTTCAGAAGCATTAACTCTCTACTCCGGGTAGACAGTACCACCTACAACCCACTACATCTGCTAGTCTACCACTTCAAGAGCTCACGCAACTTAATCAACTATGCTAGAGCCCATAGTAGCTTGCGGCTGCACACGGAAGTTTCTAGCATGAATAATCTCATGATCCCTTTGAGCCTAGGTGGAGGTCCATAGGAGAATCACACGGTACCCCGGGATTTCCAAAAATACAGGCAACACTGGGTTCCCCAGGTGCCTCAATCCACCCAGATGTGAATTAAGTTGCCACCTTAAGTAAACCATTAAATAACAATCTCACACCTGTCATGGATACACTCACCCAGACGTCTACTAGCATAGCATAGCAATATAAGCAGACGAAGAAGTAACTCCCAATGCTTGATAAATAAAACAGGTAATAGGTACTACCTCATCTACTTCCCAAAAACCCACATATTAATCAGATCCTAATCATGCAATTGTTTGAGGATTGATCTAATGCAATAAAACTAGGTAGTAAAGAGGTATGATCAAAGTGTTACTTGCCTTGCTGATGATCCGTGAAACCTAGAAACTCGTAGTAGCAAGCTGCGCAATCCGGGTACTCTATCGCAAACAAACAAGGATACAATAAGAACTCATCTAATGCACAGGTAAAACTCAAATAACAGACCTAACCAGGAAGTTCAACTTAAGAACTCCGATTTGCAAAAAGAATCAAATCAAACGAAGCAACGAAAGTCAAATGGCGAAGGAAATGAGCTTCGTTTACTAATCCGGACCTAGGTCGAATTCTATAGTAGCAAAAACTTGTTCGAGTTGGTTAAACGGAAACAGGGTTTCGGGACAAAACTCTAGGCGCTTGAATCCCCTGATTCTGATAAATGAGCGAAAAGTTATACTAGAACGAAAATCGGATCAGAAATCGCGATCTGAAATAATCGAGGAAAATCCGAGAAAAAGAAAACGGACGAACAGGCTAACGAACGAACGTTCACTGTCTGCGGCTAAACGATGAAAACAGTTCGTTAAAACAAACGTACGGACGAATGTCCGTTAAATAAATAAACCGACAAAAACTAAACCAAATCTATAAAAAAATCGCGGTTCTAAAAAACCAGGCGGTTTTCTAAAGAAAACCGCCGGCAGCAGCGGCGAACTCTGGTGGCTACCTCGACGGCGGCGGCGGGTGGCAGCTCCGGCGGCGAGGGGATCCGGTGGCGGGGCGGTCGAAAGGGGCGGCGGTTGCTCCGGCGCGGGGCTCTGGCAGCGGGGCGGCGAGACTCGGCGGCGGCGGCAGCTGGCGGCGGTGGTGCTGCTGGCGGCGACAACGGCAGATCAGGGGCGGGGATAGGGTTTCGGGGGCGGACGGCTGGGCTGGCGGGGCGGCCTTCTGGCTTATAAGGGCCAGCCGGGCCAGGAGTCCTAGTCGGACACGGCCCGGTAGGTCGATTCGTTTTTTTATATATAATTCGGACGCGTAAAAAAACAAAGAAAAGAAATACTAAACTGACTCCAAAAATCCCGAAATAAATTTTCCCTGTCCTCTAAAAATAAGTCGGACAAGATGAACATTTATTTGGGGCCTAAATGCAATTTTGAAAAACACGCATTTTTCCTAAATTCAAATAAAATAGCGATAAACTCCGAAATAAAAACTTATTTGATTTTTTTATTAAATCGTCAGTACTTCTTTATTTTGGGAAAGTCATTTTATTCCCTCTCTTTTGTTTTTATAACGGAAATAATTAAAGATAAAATAATTAAAATCAAATGATCCTATTTTCAAAATTTGAGAAAACTCAAATATGAAAATAACAAAATCCCCAACTCTCTCCGTGTGTCCTTGAGTTGCGTAGAATTTCTAGGATCAAGGCAAAATGCAATAAAATATGCTATGCAATGATGATCTATTGTATGACATTCCAAATTGAAAATTTGGGATGTTACAAGCTCTTGCTGGACCTCGCTGAACCGGGCCTCCTACTTCTCGCACGGGGTGTGTTCCTTGGCCGCTTTGTCTTCGGCCTCGGCTAACGCCTTCTTAAGGGCCGCCACCTCGGTCGTGGCCCCTAACAAAGTTCATGACGCTTTAATAAGCACAAACCATTTATCCTTCATAAATATACATGCAGGGTACTACATACCTTGGCTTTCTTCCAACTGCCTCTTCACAAGGCCGAGCTCTCCCTCGGCCCGCTCCAGGTTCTGCTTCAGTGCCGAGACCTCCACAGTATGAGCGGTAGCAGCCAGCAGCGATGCCTGCTAATTCACATAGACATCTTATGTTAGACTCTTGAGAATATTATTTGATCCTTTGTTCGGTTTTTCTTTCCGAACACCAAACAGAGCATCAGGGGATACTGTCTAGACTGTGATATTCTTTCACAATTTTATTACTTACCTCAAAGCCTGTTAGAAGGCTAGTGTAGGCTTCGGTCAGTCCGCTCTTGGCGGACTGGATCTTCTTGATCACCATACTCATAAGAGTACATTGTTCTTCAACAATGGAAGCGCTTCCAACAATCTATCTGGTTCCTCTCGATGGAAAGAGGTCACCGGTGGAGGCGGTTCACCCCCCTCGTTTGGGAGAGGCTGCCTGCCTAAATCCGGAGCCACTTGGGTCTCCGGAGCTGTATTCGGATGGGGGCCAAACTGGATGCGGCCCCCATCATCGGTGTCCATGGGGGTCTTTCCCCCCATGTGTTCGGCAACCGGGGTTTGATCCTCTGGCATCACCGGAATGGTCTCCCCTTGCCCTGGTATCCTTCGAGACAACACCTCGCTATTGTCTGTGGCCTTGGGAGAGGAAGCCGTCGGAAGGGACCCGATGTTCATCACTGACGGGTCTAGCGATCCCTACGAATAGGAGGATAGCTCGATGTTGGACTTGGCCGGACTGCAGGTGCGTGTTTAGCACATTAAAAACATGATAAAGTGAAAAGGCCGGAAATACTACTATGTCCGGATACTTACGATTTGGCTAGGGGCTTGACCCTGGGCTCCCACTCCTTGTTGTTGTTAGTGGCAGCGGCCGAGTAATCCGAAAGGGAGGTTTTTTCCTTCTTGGACGCCTTGGCCTCCCCATGTGTGGAGGTCTTCCTCTTCTTTCTCCCCCGGTAGGGGGAGGATTTCCTCCTCCTCCTCCTCGTCGCCTTCGGTGGAGGAGTGCGTCTCGGTGTCTTTGGACGTCACATCTGACGCACCCTTGTGTCGGAGACCATCTCTGGTCCTCGTGGCCGTCTTCTTGGTTTTCTTCTTCGGCACCTCATAGGGCGCCGGAAACAGCATCCTTGTAAGGAGAGGTGTTTCTGGTCTTCCGGTAGCAGAGTCGGACAGTTAATCTGCTCCACTATCGTTACCCAGGCCTGAAAGATTGGCATGGAGGCTTAGGTTCCTCCTGTAGATATGTGAGTAAAAGATATATCTTGCAAACATGAAAACTTATCAGATTAGCCCAGCCTTTTGCGTTGAGCCCTCGATTTTCGATCGTGGGTGATAACCCACAAGTATAGGGGATCTATCGTAGTCCTTTCCATAAGTAAGAGTGTCGAACCCAACGAGGAGCAGAAGGAAATGATAAGCGGTTTTTAGCAAGGTATTCTCTGCAAGTACTGAAATAAGTGGTACCAGATAGTTTGGTGATAAGATAAATTGTAACGAGCAACAAGTAACAAAAGTAAACAAGGTGCAGCAAGGTGGCCCAATCCTTTTTGTACCAAAGGACAAGCCTGGACAAACTCTTATAATAGGAAAAGCGCTCCCGAGGACACATGGGAATATCGTCAAGCTAGTTTTCATCATGCTCATATGATTCGCGTTCGGTACTTTGATAATTTGATATGTGGGTGGACCGGTGCTTGGGTACTGCCCTTACTTAGACAAGCATCCCACTTATGATTAACCTCTATTGCAAGCATCCGCAACTACAACAAAAGTATTAAGGTAAACCTAACCATAGCATGAAACATATGGATCCAAATCAACCCCTTACGAAGCAACACATAAACTAGGGTTTAAGCTTCTGTCACTCTAGCAACCCATCATCTAGTTATCACTTCTCAATGCCTTCCTCTAGGCCCAAATAATGTGGAAGTGTTATGTAGTCGACGTTCACATAACACCACTAGAGGTTAGACAACATACATCTTATCAAAATATCGAACGAATACCAAATTCACATGACTACTAATAGCAAGACTTCTCCCTTGTCCTCGGGAACAAATGTAATTAATCACAAAGCATATTCATGTTCATAATCAGAGGGGTAATAATATGCATAAAGGATCTGAACATATGATCTTCCACCAAATAAACCAACTAGCATCAACTACAAGGAGTAATCAACACTACTAGCAACCTACTAGCACCAATCCCGGACTTGGAGACAAGAATTGGATACAAGAGATGAACTAGGGTTTGGAGATGAGATGGTGCTGGTGAAGATGTTGATGGAGATTGCCCTCTCCCAATGAGAGGAGCGTTGGTGATGATGATGGTGATGATTTCCCCCTCCCGGAGGGAAGTGTCCTCGGCAGAACAGCTCTGCTAGAGCCCTAGATTGGTTCCGCCAAGGTTCCGCCTTGTGGCGGCAGAGTCTCGTCCCAAAAGGTTCTCTCTGGGTTTTTTTTCTCATCGAAAGACTTCATATAGGGGAAGATGGGCGTCGGAGAGCCACCAGTGGGCCCACGAGGTAGGGGGGCGCGCCCAGGGGGGCGCGCCCCCCACCTTCGTGAGCAGGGTGTGGGCCCCCTGGCCTTCATCTTTGGCGACGATTTTTCTTTATTTATTTCAAGGTATTCCGTGGAGTTTCAGGACTTTTGGAGTTGCGTAGAATAGGCCTCCAATATTTGCTCCTTCTCTAGCCCAGAATTCCAGCTGCCGGCATTCTCCCTCTTCATGCAAACCTTGTAAAATAAGAGAGAATAGCCATAATTATCATGACATAACGTGAAATAATATCCCATAATGCAATAAATATTGTCATAAAAGCATGATGCAAAATGGACATATCAACTCCCCCAAGATTAGACCTCGCTTGTCCTCAAGCGAAAAGCCGATAACAATAAATATGTCCTCAAGTTTAGAGGTAGAGGCGTCGATAAAAATGAGATACGGACATGAAGGCATCATGAGTATTTCATAACAGCAACACAAATAGATTTTGTCATATGATTACTCATTTTCAAGTGATGATCTATTCACAAAGCCAAAGCATGAATCAGAAACCTTATTGGGCACTAACAATTATAATCTCAGTCATTGAAGCAATTGCAATTTATCATAACATCGGAGACAGTCTATGTCAGAGCTTAAAAGCAAGTCCACGTACTCAACTATCATTTAGTCCTTCATAATTGCTAGCACTCACGAGATACTTGTGGTTACGGAGTTTAAATCGGACACAGAGAAAGATAGGGGCTTATAGGTTTGCCCCACAACATTTTACCTCAAGGTTAATGTCAAAAATAATAGTTCATGCTCCCCCACATCCAATTAGATATGTATATCATACTCTTTCCAACATGCTGAGCTTGCCAAAGGATAAAATGAAAAAGGAAAGGTGAAGATCGCCGTGACTCTTGTAAGGTAGAGGATAATAATAAAAGATATGCCCTTCGCAGAGGGAAGCAGAGGTTGTCATGCACGTTTAGGGTTGATGCACAAAATCTTAATGCAAACCAACGTCACTTTATATTGCCCCTTGTATGTGAACCTTTATTATCCAGTCTGTCGCTTTTATTGCATCCACAACAAGTTCGTACAAAGCTTATTTCTCTACATTAATAAGTCATGCATATTTAGAGAGCAATTTTTATTGCTTGCACCGATGACAACTTACTTGAAGGATCTTACTCAATCCATAGGTAGATATGGTGGACGGTCATGGCAAAACTGGTTTAAGGGTATTTGGAAGCACAAGTAGTATTTCTACTTGGTGCTAAGAATTTGGCTAGCATGAGGGGGAAAGGCAAGCTCAACACGGTAGAGGATCCATGACAACATACTTCATCTCGAATGTAAGAAAACATAACTCATTATGTTGTCTTCCTTGTCCAACCTCAACTCTTTAGCATGTCATGTTTTAATGAGTGCTCCCAATCATAAAAGATGTCAATGATAATATATCTATATGTGAAACCTCTCTTTCCTTATTACTTCCTATTAATTGCAACGATGACCAAAGCTATATTTGCTAACTCCCAACAACTTTTAGTCATCATACTCTTTCTATGTGAAGTCATTACTTTCACTAAGATCAATATGAGCTCTTTGATTCTTATTATTCTAGTCACCCAAGATCATGGCAAAACAATAAAGCCCTCGACTCAACACTAATCTTTATTATATAGCTCACGGACTCGATTACAAAGAAGGATCGTAAAGCAAAACTCAAAACTAGATCATGCCGAGACTTTATTCTACTAAATCAAGATACTACTAATAGGATCGAACTAAGAAAAATGGTAAAGAAAGAAGTTCTGATGGTGATATGATACCAGGGCACCTCCCCCAAGCTTGGCAGTTGCCAAGGGGAGTGCCCATACCCATGTGATTATTTCTCCTTCTTTGTTGTTGGTATAATATTCTTGGCGATGATTCCCCTCAGAATACGGTTCTCCTCCTCGAGCTTATTGACTTGCTGCTTGAGGTCCATTATTTCCTTGTGAAGCTTTCCTGTAACGGCTAAAGCTCCTTGCACCCAAGGGTGTTGCATAGCTGCGGGAGAACAAGAGACACTCCTCCTCATATTTTCATAGGAAAGAAATTTAACATTGGAAGGGATAACCGAGTTTGGAATAGCTGAGCTCTATAGTTTCCCCATTGTAAACCCAGCTCGGAGGCAAGAGATGACTTCTTGATCTTCCATGGCATCTACTCTCATCAGGTCAGCCTCCATATCTTCCTCTGTTGCCGGCCCAAAGTGCTCAGCATCGCTGTTTACCCTTGGCTCCGGTGCCGAGTTAGATACCCGGCTTTCTTCTACTAACTCTTGAGAAGACATCTTGCTTTAATCTGCAACAGTAACAGCTCGAAACGAAAACAGAGGATAATTGCATGGTACGAGAGTCATAGCCTTCGGGAGTATATATAATGAATTTTTACCGACCAAAATACGTTTCGTGCAAAGAAACGGAGTCCGGAGGGCGCACGAGGTGCTCACGAGGTAGGGGGGGCGCGCCCAGGGGGGTAGGGCGCGCCCTCCACCCTCGTGGAAGCCTCGTGTCCTCCCCGGACTTCTACTTATTTTTCTATTTTTCTAAATATTACAAAAGAGAGAAATATTGCCTTAAAAATTGTTTTGGAGTTGGTTTACTTACCGTACCACATACCTATTCCTTTTCGGAGCTTGGAACATTCTGGAAAGTGTCCTTTATGTACTCCTCCGGGGTCACGGTTTCAATAATATTGGTTTCAACATTTATTGGATTACCTGGGATATAGTGTTTGATCCTTTGACCATTCACCAACTTCGGAATTGTGCCTGCGAAGTTGTTGATTTTTATGGCACCGGAATGATAGACCTCCTCGATAACGTAGGGACCTTCCCATTTAGAGAGAAGTTTTCCTGCAAAAAATCTCAAACGAGAGTTGTATAGCAATACATAATCACCTACATTAAACTCACGCTTTTGTATCCTTTTGTCATGCCATCTTTTAACTTTTTCTTTAAACAACTTGGCATTTTCATAAGCTTGGGCTCTCCATTCATCAAGTGAGCTAATATCAAATAACCTCTTCTCACCGGCAAGTTTGAAATCATAGTTGATCTCTTTAATAGCCCAATATGCCTTATGTTCTAGTTCGAGAGGTAAGTGACAAGCTTTTCCATAAACCATTTTGTACGGAGACATACCCATAGGATTTTTATATGCAGTTCTATAGGACCATAATGCATCATCAAGTTTCTTGGACCAATCCTTTCTAGACCTATTAACAGTCTTTTGCAAAATTAATTTCAGCTCCCTGTTGCTCAACTCTAGTTGACCACTAGACTGAGGGTGATAAGGAGATGCAATCCTATGATTAACGTCATATTTAACAAGCATCTTACGGAAAGCACCATGAATAAAGTGTGAACCACCATCAGTCATTAAATATCTAGGGACTCCAAACCTCGGAAAAATAACTTCCTTAAGCATTTTAATAGAAGTGTTATGATCAACACTACTAGTTGGAATAGCTTCTACCCACTTAGTAATGTAATCAACAGCAACTAAAATATGTGTGTATCCATTAGAGGCAGGAAAAGGTCCCATATAATCAAAGCCACACACATCAAATGGTTCAATAACGAGTGAATAATTCATAGGCATTTCTTGACGTCTACTAATATTACCAATTCTTTGACATTCATCGCAAGACAAGACAAACTTACGGGCATCTTTGAAGAGAGTAGGCCAATAAAAACCGGATTGCAATACCTTATGTGCAGTTCTATCTCCAGCATGGTGTCCTCCATAAGCTTCGGAGTGACACTTGCGTAGGATCTGCTCCTGTTCATGCTCAGGTATACAACATCTAATGACACCATCTACTCCTTCTTTATAAAGATGTGGGTCATCCCAAAATTAATGTCGCAAGTCATAGAAAAACTTTTTCTTTTGCTGATATGTGAAGCTAGGTGGTATAAATTTAGCAACAATATAATTAGCATAATCATCATACCATGGAGTGCTACGAGAAGTGCTTATGACATTTAATTGTTCATCAGGAAAGCTATCATCAATATGTAGTGGGTCATCAAGAACATTCTCTAACCTAGATAAGTTGTCTGCAATGTGGTTCTCAGCTCCTTTTCTATCAACAATATGCAAATCAAATTCTTGAAGCAGGAGAACCCATCTAATAAGTCTAGGTTTTGCATCCTTCTTTTCCATAAGATATTTAATAGCATCATGATTAGTGTGAATAGTAACTTTGGAATCCACAATATAAGGTCTAAACTTATCACAAGCAAACACCACTACAAAAAGTTCCTTTTCGGTAGTAGCATAATTTCTTTGAGCACTGTCTAGAGGCTTACTGGCATAATGGATAACATTTAATTTCTTATCAACTCTTTTCCCTAGAACAGCACCTACATCATAATCACTAGCATCACACATAATTTCAAAGGGTAAATTCCAATCAGGTGGCTGAACAACAGGTGCAGAGACTAATGCTTTCTTAAGTATTTCAAATGTTTCTACACAATCATCATCAAAGACAAATGGTACATCTTTTTGTAATAAATTAGTCAGAGGCCGAGAAATTTTTGAGAAGTCCTTAATGAACCTCCTATAAAATCTGGCGTGACCAAGGAAACTTCTTATACCTTTGAAGTCCTTGGAACGTGGCATCTTTTCAATAGCATCAACCTTGGCTTTATCAACTTCAATACCTCTTTCAGAAACTTTGTGCCCCAAGACAATACCTTCATTAACCATAAAGTGGCACTTTTCCCAATTCAAGACAAGATTAGTTTCTTCACATCTCTGCAAAACTCGATCAAGATTGCTTAAACAATCATCAAAAGAGGAACCATAGACGGAAAAGTCATCCATGAAAACCTCACAAATCTTTTCGCAGAAGTCAGAGAATATAGCCATCATGCATCTTTGATAGGTAGCAGGTGCATTACATAAACCAAAAGGCATACGTCTATAAGCAAAAGTACCAAAAGGGCATGTAAAAGTAGTCTTTGATTGATCTTTAGCTCACACATGTATTTCAGAGAAACCAGAATAACCATCTAGAAAGCAATAATGTGTATGTTTTCATAATCTTTCTAGCATTTGATCAATAAAAGGTAAGGGGTAATGATCTTTCTTAGTAGCTTTATTTAACTTACGGAAATCAATTACCATCCTATAACCTGTGATAATTCTTTGCGGAATCAATTCATCTTTATCATTAGGGACAACAGTAATACCTCCCTTCTTGGGGACACAATGGAGAGGACTTACCCACTGACTATCAGCAACGGGATAAATTATACCTGCCTCTAGAAGCTTAAGTATTTCTTTTCTTACCACTTCTTTCATTTTAGGATTCAAACGTTGTTGAGGATCACAAACTGGTTTGGCATCAGCTTCCAAATTTATTTTATGTTGGCATAGAGTGGGACTGATGCCCTTAAGATCATCAAGTGTATATCCAATAGCAGCACGGTGCTTCTTCAGAGTTTTCAATAATCTTTCTTCTTCATGCTCTGAAAGGTTAGCACTAATAATAATAGGATATATTTTCTTTTCATCGAGATAAGCATATTTAAGATTGCCAGGCAACAGTTTGAGCTCAAATACGGGATCACTCTTGGGTGGAGGGGGATCCCCTAGGATTTCAACAGGCAAATTGTGTTGCAGAATAGGTTCCTGTTTAAAGAATACTTCATCTATTTCCCTTCTTTCATTCATGAACATATCATTTTCATGGTCTAGCAAATACTGTTCTAAAGGATCACTAGGAGGTACCGCAATGGAAGAAAGACCAATAATTTCATCCTTACTAGGAAATTCTTCCTCACGATGTTGTTTACTAAATTTAGAGAAATTAAACTCATGAACCATATTATCTAAGCCAATAGTAACAACATTCTTTTCGCAGTCTATCTTAGCATTAACAGTACTCAAGAAGGGTCTACCAAATATAATGGGACAAAAGCTATCTTGTGGGGAACTGAGAACAAGAAAATCAGCAGGATATTTATTTTGCCCACACAAGACTTCAACATCTCTAACAAAATCCACTGGTGAAATAGTATCTCTATTGGCGAGTTTAATTGTGACATCAACTTCTTCTAACTCAGCAGGTGCAATTTCATGCTTAATTTCTTTATATAATTCATAAGGTATAACACTAGAACTAGCACCCATATCACATAGGCCATGATAACAATGATCTCCTATTTTAACAGAAATAACAGGCACGCCTACCACAGGTCTATGTTTATCTTTATCACAAGGTTTAGCAATTCTAGCAGTTTCACCCTGGAATTGAATAACATGCCCATCGATATTAGCAGACAAGAGATCTTTAACAATAGCAATATTAGGTTCTACTTTCACTTGCTCAGGAGGTGTATAAGTTCTAATATTGCTTTTACGAACAACAGTTGAAGCTTTAGCATGATCCTTCATTTTAACAGGGAAAGGTGGTTTCTCAACATAGGAAGTGGGAACAATAGGATCATTATAAGTGACAATCTTTTCTTCAACTTTAATAGGTGCAGCTACTTTCACTTCTATGGGAGGATGATATTTAAACCACTTCTCCTTGGGGAGATCAACATAAGTAGCAAAAGATTCACAGAAAGAAGCTACTATCTCAAAGTCAAGTCCATATTTAGTGCTAAACTTACGGAAAATATCGATATCCATAAAAGATTTAACACAATCAAACTTGGGTGTCATACCTGACTCCTTACCTTCGTGGAGGTCCCAATCTTCAGAGTTGCGTTTAATTCTATCTAGTAAATTCCATCTGAATTCAATATTCTTCATCATAAAAGAGCCAGCACAGGAAGTATCGAGCATGGAGCGATTGTTATCAGAAAGCCGAGCATAAAAACTTTGCATAATTACTGCTCTTGCGAGCTCATGATTGGGGCATGAATATAACATTGATTTAAGCCTCCCCCAAGCTTGAGTGATGCTTTCTCCTTTGTGAGGCCATAAATTATATATATAATTGTGATCACGATGAACAAGATGCATAGGGTAATCCTTTTGATGAAGTTCCAATTTCAATATTTTATAGTTCCATGATCTCATATCATCACATAGCCTGTACCATGTCAATGCGTCTCCCTTCAAACATAAAGGGAAAGCCTTCTTCTTCACAGCATCATTGGGTATACCTGCAAGCTTAAATAGTCCACAAACATCATCCACATAGCGTAGATGTTCATCAGGATGCTTTGTTCCGTCTCATGTAAAAGTGTTACCTAGCAGTTTTTCCATCAAACCCGAAGGAATCTCAAAAGGAGTTTAATTTTCAATAGGTTGAGTAGGTTGAGTAGGTTGAGGAGCAACTCTTTGCTCTGCTGGACGGGGTGAAGATACCCCGAACAAGCCCCTCAGAAAATTACTTTCCATAGTAACAAGTGACAGAAAACTTCAGCACACTAAATAACTTTTTCCTTACCAAATTCCACCTACCAAAGGGGCTTCACTCCCCGGCAACGGCGCCAGAAAAGAGTCTTGATGACCCACAAGTATAGGGGATCTATCGTAGTTCTTTCGATAAGTAAGAGTGTCGAACCCAACGAGGAGCAGAAGGAAATGATAAGCGGTTTTCAGTAAGGTATTCTCTGCAAGTACTGAAATAAGTGGTAACAGATAGTTTGGTGATAAGATAAATTGCAACGAGCAACAAGTAACAAAAGTAAACAAGGTGCAGAAACGTGGCCCAATCCTTTTTGTAGCAAAGGACAAGCCTGGATAAACTCTTATAATAGGAAAAGCACTCCCGAGGACACATGGGAATATCGTCAAGTTAGTTTTCATCATGCTCATATGATTCGTGTTCGGTACTTTGATAATTTGATATGTGGGTGGACCGGTGCTTGGGTACTGCCCTTACTTAGACAAGCATCCCACTTATGATTAACCTCTATTGCAAGCATCCGCAACTACAACAAAAGTATTAAGGTAAACCTAACCATAGCATGAAACATATGGATCCAAATCAGCCCCTTACGAAGCAACACATAAACTAGGGTTGAAGCTTCTGTCACTCTAGCAACCCATCATCTACTTATTACTTCCCAATGCCTTCCTCTAGGCCCAAATAATGGTGAAGTGCTATGTAGTCGACGTTCACATAACACCACTAGAGGTTAGACAACATACATCTCATCAAAATATCGAACGAATACCAAATTCACATGACTACTAATAGGAAGACTTCTCCCTTGTCATCAGGAACAAACGTAATTACTCACAAAGAATATTCATGTTCATAATCAGAGGGGTAATAATATGCATAAAGGATCTGAACATATGATCTTCCACCAAATAAACCAACTAGCATCAACTATAAGGAGTAATCAACACTACTAGCAACCTACTAGCACCAATCCCGGACATGGAGACAAGAATTGGATACAAGAAATGAACTAGAGTTTGGAGATGAGATGGTGCTGGTGAAGATGTTGATGGAGATTTCCCTCTCCTGATGGGAGGAGCGTTGGTGATGACAATGGTGATGATTTCCCCCTCCCGGAGGGAAGTGTCCCCGGCAGAACAGCTCTGCCAGAGCCCTAGATTGCTTCCGCCAAGGTTCCGCCTCGTGACAGCGGAGTCTCGTCCCGAAAGGTTCTCTCTGGTTTTTTTTCTCATCGAAAGACTTCATATAGGAGAAGATGGGCGTCAGAGAGCTACCAGGGGGCCCACGAGGTAGGGGCCGCGCCCAGGGGGGCGCGCCCCCCACCCTCGTGAGTAGGGTGTGGGCCCCCTGGCCTTCATCTTTGGCGATGATTTTTCTTTATTTATTTCAAGGTATTCCGTGGAGTTTCAGGACTTTTGGAGTTGCATAGAATAGGCCTCCAATATTTGCTCCTTTTCCAGCCGAGAATTCCAGCTGCCGGCATTCTCCTTCTTCATGCAAACCTTGTAAAATAAGAGAGAATAGCCATAAGTATCGTGACATAACGTGAAATAACAGCCCATAATGCAATAAATATTGTCATAAAAGCATGATGCAAAATGGACATATCAGTGGGTGGTGGTACCTTGGTTTCCTTAAAGAGCACCTTCCAGACATCTTCGTGTTCTTCCGCTGAGCCCTAGGCCAAGCCCTTCTCTTTCCAGGAGGTGAGCCACATGGGGATGCCGGATCGGAATTCGGGGGTCGCCGCCCAGTTGATGCCACGCGGCTCAGTGACATAGAACCACCCCGATTGCCACCCCTTCATAGTCTCCACAAAGGAGCCTTCGGGCCAGTGACATTGGCATCTTGCCCACCATGGCGCCTCCGCACTCCGCTTGTTGACCGCTCACTACCTTTGGCTTCACGTTGAAGGTCTTCAGCCATAGGCCGAAGTGAGGTGTGATGTAGAGAAAGGCCTCGCACACGACAATAAATGCCGGTATGTTGAGGATGGAGTTGGGGGCTAAATCATGGAAGTCTAGCCCGTAGTAAAACATCAGTCCGTGGACGAACGGGTGGAGGGGGAATCCCAGCCCGGGGACGAAGTGGGAGAGAAACACTACCCTTTCCTGGGGCTCCGGGATGGGGACGATCTGCCCCTTGGACGGAAGCCGGTGAGCTATGTCTTTGGCCAAGTACCCGGCCTCCTAGAGCTTCTTGATGTCCTCCTTCTTGACGGAGGAGGCCATCCACTTGTCTCCCGCTCCGGACATGTTCGGAATATTTTTGCGGAGAAGGCGAAAGCTTGGGCGTTGGAGCTCGAGAATGGATGAGCAGAGGAAGGAGAAGACGTGGGTGAAAGTGGGGAATCCTTATCCCTTTATAAAGGTAGTAAAATCATGCGCCTCCCCACGCACCCTAAAACGCACTTATTCCCCAAGCGTTGTGCTTATGGCGCGGTTGGGTTACCCACACCCGTATTGATGAGGATGCCGTAATAAGGGGACATGATCTTTGCTTCAACAAGACGTGCCAATAAAACTGCCTCACGAAACATGTAGTAGTAGGTTGGGAAAACGGTTTGAATAATCACCGGGTCGCGGCGTGATGCCATGCTATGAAAAGTTGTTAGCAGATTAGACTCGTGGAATATTATACTCTCTACGGTGGTATGTGGAATTTGTTTTGCACAGCTGGACTTGATTTTTGTGTTCAAGATCTACTTTGGAGTATTCGGAGAGGGAACCCGCCTTGCAATGCCGAAGACAATCTACAAGTCGGACTCATTGCTATTGAAGCCTGGTTCAGGGGCTACTGAGGGAGTCCTAGATTAAGGGGTCCTCGGACAGCCGGACTATATACATTGGTCGGACTGTTGGGCTATGAAGATACAAGATAGAAGACTTCGTCCCGAGTCTGGGTGGGACTCTCCTTTGTGTTGAAGGCAAGCTTGGCGATTCGGATATGTAGATTCCCTTCTCTGTAACCGACTCTATGTAACCCTAGCCCCCTCCCTTGTCTATATAAATCGGAGGGTTTTGTCCGTAGGACAACAACAATCATAATCATAGGCTAGCTTCTAGGGTTAGCCTCTACGATCTCGTGGTAGATCAACTCTTGTAATACTCATATCATCAAGATCAATCAAGCAGGAAATAGGGTATTACCTCCATAGAGAGGGCCCGAACCTAGGTAAACATTGTGTCCCCCGCCTCCTATTACCATCAGCCTTAGACGTACAGTTCGGGACCCCCTACCCGAGAGCCTCCGGTTTTGACACCGACACTCATCATTCAAAGATTTAGTGCCAAACATTTTAATGCATTCTTCTTCTAGCACTTGATCACAATTTTCCTTTCCATCATTTTCATGAAAGATATTAAAAATATGAAGCATATGAGGCACCCTCAATTCCATTTTTTGTAGTTTTCTTTTTATAAACTGAACTAGTGATAAAACAAGAAACTAAAAGATTCAGTTGCAAGATCTAACGATATACCTTCAAGCACTAACCTCCCTGGCAACGGCGCCAGAAAAGAGCTTAGTTGACGGGGTGTTAGTGCCGCTTACCTAGCCTGTGATGTCTACTACACAACCTTCTTCTTGTAGACGTTGTTGGGCCTCCAAGTGCAGAGGTTTGTAGGACAGTAGCAAATTTCCCTCAAGTGGATGACCTAAGGTTTATCAATCCGTGGGAGGCATAGGATGAATATGGTCTTTCTCAAACAACCCTGCAACCAAATAACAAAGAGTCTCTTTTGTCCCCAACACACCCAATACAATGGTAAGTTGTATAGGTGCACTAGTTCGGCGAAGAGATGGTGATACAAGTGCAATATGGATGGTAGATATAGGTTTTTGTAATCTGAAAATATAAAAACAGTAAGGTAACTAATGATAAAAGTGATTGTAAATGGTATTGCAATGATTGGAAACAAGGCCTAAGGTTCATACTTTCACTAGAGCAAGTTCTCTCAACAATAATAAGATAAATGGATCATCTAACTATCCCTCAACATGCAACAAAAGAGCCACTCCAAAGCCACTAATAGCGGAGAAGAAACGAAGAGATTATGGTAGGGTACGAAACCACCTCAAAGTTATCCTTTCTGATCTATCGATTCAAGAGTCCGTAGTAAAATAACACGAAGCTATTCTTTCCATTCAATCTATCATAGAGTTCGTACTAGAATAACACCTTAAGACACAAATCAACCAAAGCCCTAATGTCACCTAGATACTCCATTGTCACCTCAAGTATCCGTGGGCATGATTAAACAATATGCATGACAATCTGAGATTCATCTATTCAACCAACACAAAGTACTTCAAAAAGTGCCCCAATGTTTCTACCAGAGAGTCAAGATGAAAACGTGTGCCAACCCCCATGCATAAGTTCACAAGGTCACTAAACCCGCAAGTTGATCACCAAAACGTACATCAAGTAGATCACATGAATATCCCATTGTAACCACAGATAAGCACGGCAAGACATACATCAAGTGTTCTCAAATCCTTAAAGACTCAATCCGATAAGATAACTTCAAAGGGAAAACTCAATTCATCACAAGAGAGTAGAGGGGGAGAAACATTATAAGATCCAACTATAATAGCAAAGCTCGCGGTACATCAAGATCGTGCCAAATCAAAAACACAAGAGAGAGAGAGAGAGAGATCAAACACATAGCTACTGGTACATACCCTCAGCCCCGAGGGTGAACTCCTCACTCCTCGTCATGGAGAGCGCCGGGATGATGAAGATGGCCACCGGTGAGGGATCCCCCTTCGGCAGGGTGCCAGAACAGAGTCCCGATTGGTTTTTGGTGGCTACAGAGGCTTGCGGCGATGGAACTCCCGATCTATTCTGCTCCTCGGTGTTCTTAGGGTATATGGACATATATAGGTGAAAGAAGTTGGTCAGGGGAGCCACGAGGGGCCTACGAGGGTGGGGGCGCACCCTCCTGCCTCGTGGATTCCTTGGAGCTGCCCTGACGTCTACTCCAAGTCTCCTGTATTGCTTCCGTTCCAAAAATAACTCTCCCAAAGATTTCATTCCGTTTGGATTCCGTTTGATATTCCTTTTCCGCGAAACACTGATAAAGGCAAAAACAACAACTTGGACTGGGCCTCCAGTTAATAGGTTAGTCCCAAAATAAAAGTGTATAATAAAGGCCATTAACTATCCAAAACAGATAATATAATAGCATGAATACTTCATAAATTATAGATACGTTGGAGACGTATCAGCATCCTCAAGCTTAATTCCTACTCGTCCTCGAGTAGGTAAATGATAAAAGAAAGAATTTATGAAGTGTGAATGCTAGCAGGTGCACAAGTTTGTTCAATGATAATTTCAGTCACCTTTTCTAGCATCATTATATGCCATAATAGTAGCTCATCTCATAAAACTTTTCATGATCAGGTAACAAGCTATTCACATGTTAATGCATAGACCATAAACTTTCTTGAAAACTAACAAACTATGTTCTCAGTCATCAAACAATTGCAATTCATCTTATTTTCAGGAAGGGTCTATGTCAGAGCTTTGATTTAGCAAACTCCACATACGCAACTATCATTTAATCTTTCACAATTGCTAACACTCACGTGATATTTATGGGTTCAAAGTCTTAATCGAACACAGAGAAAGATAGGGCCTTATAGTTTCGCCTCCCAACCTTTTACCTCAAGGGTAATGTCAACAATAATAATTTATGAATGCCTACATCCAAGTGGATATATATATCCGGATCACCCCAACACAAAGTGTTTGCCAAAGGAAAAAGTGTAAAAAGGAAAGGTGATGATCACCATGACTCTTGTACAAGGGTGGAAGATAATAGTAGAAAATAGGCCATTCGCAGAGGGAAGCAAAGGTTTTCATGCACTTTTATGGTTGGATGCACAAAATCTTAATGCAAAAGAACGTCACTTTATATTGCCGCATGTGATAAAGACCTTTATTATGCAGTTCATCGCTTTTATTTCTTCCCTATCACCAGTTTATATAAAGCTTATTTTCTTCGCACTAATAGATCATACATATTTAGAGAGCAATTTTTATTGCATGCACTGATGACAACTTACTTGGAGGATCTTACTCAATCCATAGGTAGGTATGGTGGACTCTCATGGCAAAACTAGTATAAAGGATGTTTGGAAGCACAAGTAGTATTTCTACTTAGTGTAAAGAATTTGGCTAGCATGAGAGGGAAAGGCAAGCTCAACATGTTGGATGATCCAAGACAATATAAATTTTTAGATATAGGAAAACATAACCCATTATGTTGTCTTCTTTGTCCAACATCAACTTTTTAGCATGTCATATTTTAGTGAGTGCTCACAATACAAAATATGTCCATGATAGTATATTTATATGTGAAATCTCTCTTCCTTCAATATTCTTTCATGAATTGTTCAAATGACCAATACAATGTTTGCTAACCTTCAATAAATTTACAACCTCTACTTCTTATATGTGAAGTCATTACTCCCCATGGGATAAGCATATGAAACATATATAATTTCAGATTTATGATATTCAATTCATTCAACCATTTACTCATAAGATATAAGTGAAGCACACGAGTAAATGACAAACTACTCCAAAAAGATATAAGTGAAGATCAATGAGTAGTTAAATAATTATGTAACTATGTGAAGACTCTCTCTCATTTAAGTATTTTAGATCTTGGGATATTATTCAAACAGCAAGCAAAGCAAAATAGAATGACATTTCAAGGATAGCACACATCATGTGAAGAAGCAAAAACTTAGGTTCAACCGATACTAACCGATAATTGTTGAAGAAGAAAGGTGGGATGCCTACCGGGGCATCCCAAAGCTTAGGTGCTTGAGACTTCTTAGAATATTATCTTGTGGTTCCTTGGGCATCCCCAAGCTTGAGATTTTGTGTCTCCTTAATTCCTCTCATATCACGGTTTTCCTAAATCTCAAAAACTTCATCCACACAAAACTCAACAAGAACTCGTGAGATAGGTTAGTATAAAACAACGCAATAACCTTATAATTTTATACTGTAACAAATTACTAAAATTAGTATTCAACATTTCATACTAAATGTCTCTGCATATTTAATACTCCTGTCCTCAAATAGAATCATTAAACAAGCAAGCATATGCAAACAATGCAAACATAACAGCAATCTGCCAAAACAGTATAGTCTGTAAACAATGCAAGATTAATCATACTTCCCTAACTCCAACAATTATGGGAAAAATACTACAATGTAGAATATTTATCATAGCTCAACATGCAAAAAGTTTCAATATTATATCATTCTCTGAATTTTCTAGGGAATTTTTGCAACAGCGGTAAACTTTCTGTTTTGAAACAGCAACATGTATACTTGCAAAATAAGCATGGTAAAGGCTATCCTTGACATTTTTATTGAAAATATAGATGCAAAACATTATTATAAATAACATAAATCAAGCACTAAAAAAATAAAATGACGCTCCAAGCAAAACACATATCATGTGGTAAATAAAAATATAGCTCCAAGTAAAGTTACCGATGAACGAAGACGAAAGAGGGGATGCCTTCCGGGGCATCCCCAAGCTTAGGCTCTTGGTTGTCCTTGAATATTACCTTGGGGTGCCTTGGGAATCCCCAATCTTAGGCTCTTGCCAATCCTTATTCCATAGTCCATCGAATCTTGACCCAAAAGTTGAAAACTCCACAACACAAAACTCGTAAGCTCCGTTAGTACAAGAAAACAAACCACCACTTTAAGGTACTGTAATGAACTCATTCTTTATTTATATTAGTGTTAAACCTACTGTATAACAACTTCCCTATGGTTCATACCCTCCGATACTACTCGTAGATTCATCAAAATAAGCAAACAACACAATGAAAACAGAATCTGTCAAAAACAGAACAGTCTGTAGTAATCTATATCATTCAAATACTTCTGTAACTCAAACAATTCTGAAATAAAATGGTGGACGTGAGTAATTTGTCTATTAATCATCTAAAAAATAATCAACCTAAAATCACTCCCCAGTAAACAATGGCAGCTAATCTTGTGAGCGCAAAAGTTCCTGTTTTTTACAGCAAGATCACATAGACTTCACCCAAGTCTTCCCAAAGGTTATACTTGACACAAACACTAATTAAAACATAAAACCAAATCTAACCAGAGGATAGATGAATTATTTAATACTAAACAGGAACAAAAAGTAAGGAACAAAAATAAAATTGGGTTGCCTCCCAACAAGCGCTATCGTTTAACACCCCTAGCTAGGCATGACGGTTTCAATGATGCTCACATAAAAGATAAGAATTGAAGCATAAAGAGAGTATCATGAAGAATATGACCCACTTCCTATGCATAGGGATTTTGTGAGCAAACAACTTATGGGAACAATAATCAACTAGCATAGGAAGGCAAAACAAGCATAACTTTAAAATTTTAAGCACATAGAGAGGAAACTTCATATTATTGCAACTCCTACAAGAATATATTCCTCCTTCATAATAATTTTCAGTAGCATCATGAATGAATTCAACCATATAACCAGCACCTAAAGCATTCTTTTCATGATCTACTTGCATAGAAATTTTACTACTCTCCACATAAGCAAACTTCTTCTCATGAATAGTAGTGAGAGCAAACTCAACAAAATAATTATCATGTGAGGCATAATCCAATTAAAAACTAAAATCATGATGACAAGTTTCACGGTTATCATTATTCTTAATAGCATACAAGTCTTCACAATAATCATCATAGATAGGAACTTTATTCCCATAATCAATTGGAACCTCTTCCGAAATAGTGGATTCATCACTAAATAAAGTCATGACCTCTCCAAATCTACTTTCAGCAATATAATTATCAAAAATAGGAGGCATGCTTTCATCATAATAAATATTCTCATCAAAGCTTGGGGGACTAAACATATCATATTCATCAAACATAGATTCCGCAAGCTTGTGGCTTTGCATATCATTAGCATCATGGATATTCATAGAATTCAAACTAACAACATTGCAATCATGCTCATCATACAAATATTTAGTGCCAAACATTTTATAGACTTTTTCTTCTAGCACTTGAGCACAATTTTCCTTACCATCATTCTCACGAAAGATATTAAAAAGATGAAGCGTATGAGACAAACTCAATTCCATTTTTTGTAGTTTTCTTCTATATACTAAACTAGTGATAAAACAAGAAACAAAAAGATTCGATTGCAAGGTCTAAAGATATACCTTCAAGCACTCACCTCCCCGGCAACGGCGCCAGAAAAGAGCGTGATGTCTACTACACAACCTTCTTCTTGTAGACGTTGTTGGGCCTCCAAGTGCAGAGGTTTGTAGGACAGTAGCAAATTTCCCTCAAGTGGATGACCTAAGGTTTATCAATCCATGGGAGGTGTAGGATGAAGATGGTCTCTCTCAAACAACCCTGCAACCAAATAACAAGGAGTCTCTTGTGTCCCCAACACACCCAATAAAATAGTAAATTGTATAGGTGCACTAGTTCGGCGAAGAGATGGTGATACAAGTGCAATATGGATGGTAGATATAGGTATTTGTAATCTGAAAATATAAAAACAGCAAGGTAACTAATGATAAAAGTGAGCCTAAACGATATTGCAATTGTAGGAAACAAGGCCTACGGTTCATACTTTCACTAGTGCAAGTTCTCTCAACAATAATAACATAAATGGCTCATATAAATATCCCTCAACATGCAACAAAGAGTCACTCAAAAGCCACTAATAGCAGAGAACAAACGAAGAGATTATGGTAGGGTACGAAACCACCTCAAAGTTATCCTTTCTGATCTATCTATTCAATAGTACGCAGTAAAATAGCACGAAGCTATTCTTTCCGTTCAATCTATCATAGAGTTCGTACTAGAATAACACCTTAAGACACAAATCAACCAAAACCTTAATGTCACCTAGATACTCCATTGTCACCTCAAGTATCCGTGGGCATGATTATATGATATGCATCAGACAATCTCAGATTCATCTATTCAACCAACACAAAGTACTTCAAAGAGTGCCCCAAAGATTCTACCGGAGAGTCAAGACGAAAACGAGTGCCAACCCCTATGCATAAGTTCACAAGGTCACTGAACCCGCAAGTTGATCACCAAAACATACATCAAGTAGATCACGTGAATATCCCATTGTCACCACAGATAAGCACGGCAAGACATACATCAAGTGTTCTCAAATCCTTAAAGACTCAATCCAACAAGATAACTTCAAAGGGAAAACTCAATTCATCACAAGAGAGTATAGGGGGAGAAACATCATAAGATCCCACTATAATAGCAAAGCTTGCGGTACATCAAGATCATGCCAAATCAAGAACACGAGAGAGAGAGAGAGAGAGAGATCAAACACATACCTACTGGTACATACCCTCATCCCCGAGGGTGAACTACTCCCTCCTCATCATGGAGAGCGCCAGGATGATGAAGGTGGCCACCGGTGAGGGATCCCCTCTCCGGCAGGGTGCCGAAACAGGGTCCCGATTGGTTTTTGGTGGCTACAGAGGCTTGCGGCGGTGAAACTCCCGATCTGTTCTGCTCCTCGGTGTTTTTAGGGTATATGGACATATATAGGAGAAAGAAGCCGGTCACGGGACCCACGAGGGGCCCACGAGGGTGGGGGCGTGCCCAGGGGGTAGGGCGCGCCCTCCTGCCTCTTGGCTTCCTCGAAGCTGCCTTGACGTATACTCCAAGTCTCCTGGATTGCTTCTGTTCCAAAAATAACTCTCCCGAAGGTTTCATTCCATTTGGATTCCGTTTGATATTCCTTTTCGGTGAAACACTAAAATAGGCAAAAACAGCAACTTGGACTGGGCCTCCGGTTAATAGGTTAGTCCCAAAAATAATATAGAAGTGTATAATAAAGCCCATTAACCATCCAAAACAAATAATATAATAGCATGAATACTTCATAAATTATGGATACATTGGAGACGTATCAGCCTCCCCGGCAACGGCGCCAAAAAAGAGCTTGATATCTACTATGCAACCTTCTTCTTGTAGACGTTGTTGGGGCTCCAAGGTCGGAGGTTTGTAGGACAGTAGCAAATTTCCCTCAAGTGGATGACCTAACGTTTATCAATCCATGGGAGGCATAGGATGAATATGGTCTCTCTCAAACAACCCTGCAACCAAATAACAAAGAGTCTCATGTGTCCCCAACACACCCAATACAATTGTAAATTGTATAGGTGCACTAGTTCGGCGAAGAGATGGTGATACAAGTGCAACATGGATGGCATATATAGGTTTTTGTAATCTGGAAATAAAAAAACAGCAAGGTAACAAGTGGTAAAAGTGAGCATAAACGGTATTGCAATGCTTCAAAACAAGGCCTAGGGTTCATACTCTCACTAGTGCAAGTTCTCTCAACAAGGATAACATAATTGGATCATATAACTATCCCTCAACATGCAACATAGAGTCACTCCAAAGTCACTAATAGAAGAGAACAAACGAAGAGATTATTGTAGGGTACGAAACCACCTCAAAGTTATTCTTTCCGATCAATCCATTGGGCTATTCCTATGAGTGTCACAAACAGCCCAAGAGTTCATAGTAAAACAACACCTTAAGACACAAATCAACGAAAACCCTAATGACACCTAGATACTCCAATGTCACCTCAAGTATCCGTGGGTATGATTATACGATATGCATCACACAATCTCAGATTCATCTATTCAACCAACACAAAGAACTTCAAAGAGTGCCCCAAGGTTTATACTGGAGAGTCAAGGAAAAAATTTGTGCCAACCCCTATGCATAGATTCCCAAGGTCACTGAGCCCTCAAGTTGATCACCAAATCATACATCAAGTAGATCATGCGAATATCCCATTGTCACCACAGATAAGCACATGCAAGACATATATCAAGTGTTCTCAAATCCTTAAAGACTCAATATGATAAGATAGCATCAAAGGGAAAATTCAATTCATTACAAGAGGATAGAGGGGGAGAAGCATCATCAGATCTAACTATAATAGCAAACCTCGCGGTACATCAAGATCGTGCAAAATCAAGAAGACGAGAGAGAGAGATCAAACACATAGCTACTGGTACATACCCTCAGCCCCGAGGGTGAACTACTCCCTCCTCGTCATGGAGAGCATCGGGATGATGAAGCTGGCCATCGGTGATGGATTCCCCCTCAGGCAAGGTGCCAGAATAGGCTCCCAGAGGTTTTTGGTGGCTATAGAGGCTTGTGGCAGCGGAACTCCTGATCTAGGTTTCTTTCTGGAAGTTTGGGTATTTATAGGAGGGTTTGGCATCGAGAACAAGTTAGGGGGACCCATGAGGAGTCCACGAGGCACAGGGGCATGCCTAGGGGGGTGGGCGCGCCCCCACCCTCGTGGGCCCGCCCCCACCCTCGTGGGCCCCACGGTACTCCTCTCCGATAACTTTTTATTCCAGTATTTTTTATATTTTCCAAAAAAAACTCTGTTGATTTTTAGAGCATTCCGAGAACTTTTCTTTCTGCACAAAAACAACAACATGGTAGTTCTGCTGAAAACAGCGTCGGTCTGGGTTAGTTCTAACCAAATCATACCAAAAGCATGTAAAAATATTATAAACATGGCATGAATACATAAAAAAATATAGATACGTTGGAGACATATCAGATCCCATGCCGCCGCTCGCCCCTGATAACCCACAAGTGTAGGGGATCGCAACAATTTTCGATAAGTAAGAGTGTCGAACCCAACGAGGAGCTAAAGGTAGAAACAATATTCCCTCAAGTTCTATCAACCACTGATACAACTCTACGCACGCTTGACGTTCGCTTTACCTAGAACAAGTATGAAACTAGAAGTACTTTGTAGGTGTTGTTGGATAGGTTTGCAAGAAAATAAAGAGCAAGTAAATAAAAGCTAGGGGCTGTTTAGAAGCAATAAAGTAAATATAGCGAGTGTGGAAAAGTGGTGGTAGGAGTTGTGAAATTGTCCCTAAGCAATTGACTATGTTACTAGACCGGTAATCACTATTGCAATTCTATTTGATGGAGAGGCATAAGCTAACATACTTTCTCTACTTGGATCATATGCACTTATGATTGGAACTCTAGCAAGCATCTGCAACTACTAAAGATTCATTAAGGTAAAACCCAACCATAGCATTAAAGCATCAAGTCCCCTTTTATCCCAAACGCAAACAACCTACTTACTCGGGTTTGTGCTTCTGTCACTCACGCCACCCACCATAAGCAAATCATAAGAATATTGCAAACCCTACAGCGGGGAGCCCTCACGCTTGCGCGACACGGAGGGCACCATAGGACATCACCAATAATAAATATGCAACTCAAACCAATCATAGCAATTCATCAATCACCGATAGGACAACGGAAATCTACTCAGACATCATAGGATGGCAACACATCATTGGATAAATAAATGAAGCATAAAGCACCATGTTCAAGTAGAGGTTACAGCGGGATGCGTGAGAGTGGACCGCTGGATATAGAAGGGGGAAGGTGATGGAGATGTTGGTGAAGATGACGGCGGTGTTGGTGAAGATCGCGGTGATGATGATGGCCCCCGGCGGCGTTCCTGCGCCACCGGAAGCAAGGGGGAGAGAGCCCCCCCTTCTTCTTCTTCTTCCTTGACCTTCTCCCTAGATGGGAGAAGGGTTTCCCCTCTGGTCCTTGGCTCCCATGGCTTGGGAGGGGCGAGAGCCCCTCCAAGATTGGATCTATCTCTCTGTTTCTGCGTTCTCTGATTCTACTCCTTCACCGTTTCTTTTATATCTAGAGATCCGTAACTCCGATTGGATGAATCTTTCGCCCAGATTTTTCTTGTAAAATTAGCTTTCTTGCGGCAAAAGTAGAGCCTCAACTACCTTACGGGTGGCCCACGAGAGCCCAGGGTGCGCCCAGGGGTAGGGGGCGCCCCCCTGTCTCGTGGCCACCTCGGACACTGTTTCGCGTTGATTCTTCCTCCGGAAAATCCCAAATATTCCAAAATAATTCTCCGTCCGTTTTTATCCCATTTGGATTCCGTTTGATATTGGTTTTCTGCGAAACATAAAACATGCAACAAACAAGAACTGGCACAGGGCAGTGGATCAATATGTTAGTCCCAAAAATAGTATAAAAGGTTGCCAAAAGAATATGAAAGTTGTAGAATATTGGCATGGAACAATCAAAAATTATAGATACGACGGAGACGTATCAACATCCCCAAGCTTAATTCCTGCTCGTCCTCGAGTAGGTAAATGATAAAAAAGATAATTTTTGATGTGGAATGCTACCTAGCATAATCTTGATCATATGTCTAATCATGGCATGAATATTAAGACACGAGTGAATCAAAGCAATAGTCTATCATTTGACATAAAAACGATAATACTTTGAGCATACCAATAAAGCAATCATGTATTTTCAAAACAACAAGGCCAAAGCAAGCTTATCCCTACAAAATCATACAGTTTGGCCATGCTTCATTTTCGTCACACAAAATGCCCCCATCATGCACAACCCCGATGACGAGCCGAGCAATTGGTTCATACTTTTTAACACGCTTCAGCTTTTTCAACCCTCACGCAATACATGAGCGCAAGCCATGGATATAGCACTATAGGTGGAATAGAATATAATGATGGAGGTTATGTGGAGAAGACAAAAAGGGAGAAAGTTTCACATCGACGCGGCTAATCAACGGGCTATGGAGATGCCCATAAATTGATGTCAATATGAGCAGTAGGGATTGCCACGCAACGGATGCGGGCTATAAGTGTATGAAAGCTCAAACTGAAAACTAAGTGGGTGTGCATCCAACTTGCTTGCTCATGAAGACGTAGGGCATTTGAGGAAGCCCATCGTTGGAATATACAAGCTAAGTTCTATAATGAAAAATTCCCACTAGTATATGAAAGTGAAAACATAAGAGACTCTCTATATGAAGAACATGGTGCTACTTTGAAGCACAAGTGTGGAAAAAAGGATAGTAACATTGCCCCTTTTATTTATTTTCTTTATTTTCTTTTTTTCTTTTTTTTCTTTTTCGGTGGGCTTCTTCGGCCCCCTTTTTTATATAGGCTTCTTTGGCCTTTCCTTTTTTTTCTTTTTTTTTCTTTTTTTTCTTTTTTTTATGGGGCAATGCTCTATAATGATGATCATCACACTTTTATTTACTTACAACTCAATATTACAACTCGATACTAGAACAAATATATGACTCTATATGAATGCTTCCGGCGGTGTACCGGGATGTGCAATGATCTAGCGTAGCAATGACATCAAAAAACGGACAAGCCATGAAAACATCATGCTAGCTATCTTACGATCATGCGAGGCAATATGACAACGAATGCTCAAGTCATGTATATGATGATGATGGAAGTTGCATGGCAGTATATCTCGGAATGGCTATGGAAATGCCATGATAGGTAGGTATGGTGGCTGTTTTGAGGAAGATATAAGGAGTCTTATGTGTGATAGAGCGTATCGTATCACGGGGTTTGAATGCACCGGTGAAGTTTGCACCAACTCTCAAGGTGAGAAAGGGCAATGCACGGTACCGAAGAGGCTAGCAATGATGGAAAGGTAAAAGTGTGTACAATCCATGGACTCACATTAGTCATGAAGAACTCATATACTTATTGCAAAAGATTATTAGCCCTCGAAGCAAAGTACTACTACGCATGCCCCTAGGGGGATAGGTTGGTAGGAAAAGACCATCGCTCGTCCCTGACTGCCACTCATAAAGAAGACAATCAAAGAAACACCCCGTGCTTCAAATTTGTCGCACAACAGTTACCATACGTGCATGCTACGAGACTTCCAAACCTCAACACAAGTGTCTCTACAATCCACAACCACCCACTAGCATGACTCTAATATCACCATCTTTATATCGCAAAACTATTGCGAGGAATCAAACATATCATATTCAGCGATCTACAAGTTTATGTAGGATTTTATGACTAACCATGTGAATGACCAATTCCCGTCATCTCTCTAAATAGATATAAGTGAAGCAAGAGAGTTTAATTCTTTCTACAAAATATATGCCCACGCTCTAAAAAATGTAAGTGAAGAAAAAGAGCATTATACAAATGGCGGTTTTCTATGTGAAGAGAAACTGGCAATCCAAACTTCAAATGATATAAGTGAAGCACATGAAGCATTCTATAAAGCCATACTCAAAAGATTTAAGTGAAGTTCAATGAGCATTCTATAAATCAACAAAGGACTATCTCATACCAGCATGGTGCATAAAACAAAAGTGAAAACTAAATGCAAAAGACGCTCCAAGACTTGCACATAATGCATAAACGAAACGAATACGAAAACATACCGATACTTGTTGAAGAAAGAGGGGATGCCTTCCGGGGCATCCCCAAGCTTAGACACTTGAATCTCCTTGAATATTTACTTGGGTTGCCTCGGGCATCCCCAAGCTTAAGCTCTTGCCTCTCTTGCTTTTCCTCATATCAAAACCTCCCCGTTTAGACACTTCATCCACACAAAACTTCAACAGAAAACTCGGTAAGATCCGTTAGTATAATAAACCAAATCACCACTCTATGTACTGTTGCAAACCAATTCATATTTTGTTTTTGCATTGTGTATACTGTAATATAACTTTTTCATGGCTTAATCCACTAATATAAATTGATAGTTTCATCAAAACAAGCAAACTATGCATCAAAAACAGAATCAGGTCAAAAACAGAACAGTCTGTGTAAATCTGGAAATCCACCATACTTATGGTAGCCCACAAATTCTACCAAAATTAGGAAAAATAAAAAAGTTGTATAGAAATACAGTGCAGAAAGAATCATAACCGTTTGACGTTCCAGTTAAAAATGTAAAATCATGCACTACAGCCAAAGTTTATGTCCTGCACTATACAAACCAACAAGCATTGTAAACATCCTAAAGGCAAACCTTGGCACATTATTTTTATAATACAATGGAATTTTACAAGGGGATAATTAGTTTTTATGAAAAGTTTCTGTAATCAAGATTCACAAAGTTTCCGTGAGCATGAACAAAGTTCAAGGCTAGCTCCCACTTCAACAATGCTTGTCTCTCTCACTTTCATTTTCCTTTTTGAAAAGTTTTTTAGGTTCCCCTCTTTAATTTTTTGTTTTTAAACTATATGAAAGCACTGAACAGAAATAAATGACTCTCTAAAACTTCCGGGTTGTCTCGCTGGCAGCGCTTTCTTTAAAGCCATTAAGCTAGGCATATAGTGCTCAAGTAATGGATCCACCCGGATCCCAAGGTATATCAAAGCCAATTTTAATTAACAATGATTTGTAATTTAGTAGTGAGCACAAAGTAACATATATCATGCAACAACGAAGTCTAACTCTCTTCCTATGCATAGGCATGTCATAAAAGAACAATTCATGCACACATAGTAAAGGCCAATGCATAGTATAAACAGTTTCTTGCAATTTTATCGTATTGGAAACATAGAGAGGTGGAGATATAGTTCCTCTCTCATAATAATTGCAAGTAGGACCAGCAAGCACATGCATATTACATTCATCAAAATCATCATGTGCAATGGTAAAAGGCAACCCATCAATATAATCCTTAATGAGCACAAACTTCTCTGATATAGTGTAGTTTGGAGAATTCAAAAAGATAATAGGACTATCATGCGTGGGTGCAATAGCAACAATTTCATGTTTAACATAAGGAACTATAGCAAGTTCATCTCCATAAGCATAATTCATATTGGCATCTTTGCCACAAGCATAGCAAGTATCATCAAAAAGGGATATTTCAAACAAATTCAAGGGATCATAGCAATCATCATAGCAATCATCCTTCGGTAAGCACGAAGGGGAATTAAACAATGTATGAGTTGAAGAGTTACTCTCATTAGAAGGTGGGCACGGGTAGCTAATCCGATCTTCCTCCTTTTGTTCTTTGCTCTCCTCGTCATCTTTTTCATCCAATGAGCTCACAGTTTCATCAATTTCTTCTTCCATAGCTTCCTGCAAAATATTAGTCTCTTCTTGGACAGCGGGGTAGGCCTCAGTATATAGTTTAAGATAGGCATTAGAAGCATAATTATCATAGCAATATTAAAGTATGGCAAAAAAATTAGATTTGTAGAGAGTAGCATCATACTTTTCAATCAAAGAAGCAATTTCATATGCACCCTTAAAAGCAACAAATTCTTCAATTTGTTGAACATCATAGTAATTATAAACACCCTTAGCATATGAAGATACGATTCCATTATCACTAAACAAGCATTGGTAGGGAAGGTGTTTCTTAGGGTTTTTAGAACAACAAGTAACATCATATTATTCACATAAAGTCCAAGCATAGCATTGCAAACGTTGAATTTGATCCCATAATAGTTTCCCTTTTCCCAATATACGGTGTCGCACATAACAAGCATGCTCATCTAAAGAATTGCCCTCAACTAAGCTAGTTGGGGTTTCAGCATTAGCACAAAGGGATCGAAGATGATCCAAGTAAAAAGCTTCAATAGTGTGATAGATTTTGAGTGGTTCTTCAACCATTGGTGCAGTAGGTACAACTAATTTTTTTGGTATTTTGCGTTTCCTACCCATAACTAAAGATAGAAAACAACTAAGAACAGCAAATAAAAATTACTTAGTGATAAAGCAAACAAGCACACACGAGAATATTCACCCCACGCTATGACTCCCCGGCAACGGCGCCAGAAAAAGGTCTTGATAACCCACAAGTGTAGGGGATCGCATCAATTTTCGATAAGTAAGAGTGTCGAACCCAACGAGGAGCTAAAGGTAGAAGAAATATTCCCTCAAGTTCTATCAACCACCGATACAACTCTACGCACGCTTGACGTTCGCCTTACCTAGAACAAGTATGAAACTATAAGTACTTTGTAGGTGTTGTTGGATAGGTTTGCAAGAAAATAAATAGCATGTAAATAAAAGCTAGGGGCTGTTTAGAAGCAATAAAGTAAATATAGCGAGTGTGGAAAAGTGGTGGTAGGAGTTGTGAAATTGTCCATAAGCAATTGACTATGTTACTAGACCGGTAATCACTATTGCAATTCTATTTGAGGGAGAGGCATAAGCTAACATACTTTCTCTACTTGGATCAGATGCACTTATGATTGGAACTCTAGCAAGCATCCGCAACTACTAAAGATTCATTAAGGTAAAACCCAACCATAGCATTAAAGCATCAAGTCCCCTTTTATCCCATACGCAAACAACCTACTTACTCGGGTCTGTGCTTCTATCACTCATGCCACCCACCATAAGCAAATCATAAGAATATTGCAAACCCTACAGCAGGGATCCCTCACGCTTGCGCGACACGGAGGGCACCATAGGACAACACCAATAATAAAATATGCAACTCAAACCAATCATAGCAATTCATCAATCACCGATAGGACAACGGAAATCTACTCAGACATCATAGGATGGCAACACATCATTGGATAATAATATGAAGCATAAAGCACCATGTTCAAGTAGAGGGTACAGCAGGATGCGGGAGAGTGGACCGCTGGATATAGAAGGGGGAAGGTGATGGAGATGTTGGTGAAGATGACGGCAGTGTTGGTGAAGATCGCGGTGATGATGATGGCCCACGGCGGTGTTCCGGCGCCACCAGAAGCAAGGGGGAGAGAGCCCCCCCTTCTTCTTCTTCTTCCTTGACCTTCTCCCTAGATGGGAGAAGGGTTTCCCCTCTGGTCCTTGGCTCCCATGGCTTGGGAGGGGCGAGAGCCCCTCCAAGATTGGATCTATCTCTCTGTTTCTGCGTTCTCTGATTCTACCCCTTCACCGTTTATTTTATATCTGCAGATCCGTAACTCCGATTGGGGTTAATCTTTCGCCTAGATTTTTCTTGTAAAATTAGCTTTCTTGCGGCAAAAGTAGAGCCTCAACCGCCTTACGGGTGGCCCACGAGAGCCCAGGGCGCGCCCAGGGGTAGGGGGCGCCCCCCCTGTCTCGTGGCCACCTCGGACACTGTTTCGCGTTGATTCTTCCTCCAGAAAATCCCAAATATTCCAAAATAATTCTCCGTTCGTTTTTATCCCGTTTGGATTCCGTTTGATATTAGTTTTTTGCGGAACATAAAACATGCAACAAATAGGAACTGGCACTGGGCACTGGATCAATATGTTAGTCCCGAAAATAGTATAAAAGGTTGCCAAAAGAATATGAAAGTTGTAGAATATTGGCATGGAACAATCAAAAATTATAGATACGGCGAAGACGTATCAGCCCCCGACACCGCACCATCGCCGGCGTCCCGAGATTGCTTTCTCGCAGGGAGTCGAGGAAGGATCTCTGGGCGGTAATGCTACAATAGGCTTGTTAATTAAAAAATGCTATTCTTTACTCTTCTACATGCTGCAAGATGCTTGGAGCTGCTTGAAGATGCTAGTCTTTGATAGGCTAGGCCTTCCCCTCTATTTTGCCATTCTGTAGTTCAGTCCACAGATACAAACCTTCTAATTTGTACCAATGCATATGTAGTATAGATCTGATGCTTGCGAATACTTTGGATGAGTACTCACGGTTGCTTTGCTACCCCTTTTCCCCCTTCTTTCTTATTTTCGGTTGATGCAACCAGATGGTGGATCCATGGAGCCAGATGCCACCCCCGTCGACTACTACTAGATGGAGGCCGCCAAAGACTAGGAGTAGTTAGGAGGTCCCAGGCAGGAGTCCTTGCCTCTTCGATCGTGTTGCTTTTGTGCTAGCCTTCTTAAGGCATCCTTGTTTAACTTATGTCTGTACTCAGATATTGTTGCTTCCGCTGACTCTTGTGTATCGAGCTTTTGTATTCGAGCCCTCGAGGCCCCTGGCTTGTAATATAAAGCTTGTATTCTTTTATTTGTGTTTAGAGTTGTGTTATGATATCTTCCCGTGAGTCCTGATCTTGATCGTACACATTTGCGTGTATGATTAGTGTACGATTGAATTGGGGCGTGATAACCCACAAGTATAGGGGGTCAATTGTAGCCTCTTTCGATAAGTAAGAGTGTCGAACCCAACGAGGAGCTAAAGGTAGAACAAATATTCCCTCAAGTTCTATCGACCACCGATACAACTCTACGCACGCTTGACATTCGCTTTACCTAGAACAATTATAAAACTAGAAGGACTTTGTAGGTGTTGTTGGATAGAATTGCAAGATAATAAAAGGCATGTAAATAAAAAGTATGGGCTATTTAGATAAAGAAGCAATAAAGTAAATATAGCGAGTGTGGAAAAGTGGTGGTAGGAGTTGTGAAATTGTCCCTAAGCAATTGACTACTTCACTAGACCGATAGCAAGTTTTATGTGGGAGAGGCATAAGCTAACATACTTTCTCTTCTTGGATCATATGCACTTATGATTGGAACTCTAGCAAGCATCCGCAACTACTAAAGATCATTAAGGTAAAACCCAACCATAGCATTAAAGCATCAAGTCCCCTTTATCCCATACGCCACAACCCCCTTACTCGGGTTTATGCTTCTGTCACTCAAGCAACCCACTATAAGCGAATCATGAATGTATTGCAACACCCTACAGCGAGAATCCCTCACGCTTGCGCTACACGGAGGGCACAATAGGACAGCAACATAACCACAAGCAAATTAAACCAATCATAGCAATTCACCAATTACCGATAGGACAACAAAAATCTACTCAGACATCATAGGATGGCAACACATCATTGGATAATAATATGAAGCATAAAAGCACCATGTTAAAGTAGAGGGTACAGCAGGTTACGGGAGAGTGGACCGTTGAATATAGAGGGGGGAAGGTGATGGAGATGTTGGTGAAGATGACGAAGGTGTTGGTGTAGATCACGGTGATGATGATGGCCCCCGGCGGCGTTCCGACGCGGTCTCCATGGCATGGGAGGGGCAAGAGCCCCTCCGAGATTCTATCTGTCTCTCTGTCTCTCTCTGTTTCTGTGTTCCTGATTCTACCCTTTCACCGTTTTTTATATTCTCGGATATCCGTAACTCTGATTCGGTTACCCTTTGGACACAATTTCTGACCGGATATTGGCTTTCTTGAGGCGAAAGAAGGGCACCAGCTGCCTTACGGAGTGGCCACGAGTGTCAGGGGAACGTCCCCTGCCTCGTGGGCCACTCGAGCATCGTTTTGCATTGAATCTTCTTCCCAAAAATCATAAATATTCCAAAAAAAATCTCCGTTCATTTTTATTCCGTTTGATATGGGTTTTCTGCGAAACATATGTAGCGACCAGATCTCAAACAGTCTAATCTCTGTGCATCAGTGTCATCCCTGGACCGGTAATGCTGACACGCATAGTACTTGAAGGATTTATAACAGAGTAGCAATAACACACTTATTACATCGAATGTCTCAAAAGAGAACTTTTTACAATAATATGGCATAAGGCCATCTAATAACGATAACAGCGGAAGGCTTGGAAGATAAAGTGAGTCCATCAACTCCAACGGCATAGCTGAGTGAAAGATCACGACCTAAGGCACCTTACTCATCGTCTGAAAAGTCTGCAACATGAACGTTGCAGCCCAAAAACGGGTCAACACATGGAATATGCTGGCAATGTAACACATAGAGAAATAATGAACAGATAATTGCTATTACTACATGCAATATGGCTGGTGGAAAGCTCTATGGTTATAGTTTTGCATAAAGCCCATTTTTTCCTACAACAAAGGAATAAATTTTATTTAACTATCATGGTGGTTGTTAAACATTGAGAAGGTTTACCCAACTCAATCCCAATTAAGCATCATCATTAAAGCCAAACAGTATTATTAAGTAACATGATGAGATCAACATGATAATCCAACAACCAGATACTCAAGATGTCCATAACCGGGGACACGGCTAACCATGGTTAGTTTGTACACTCTGCAGAGGTTTGCGCAGTTTTCCGCACAATACTCGATCTCCTCCGTTGGATTTCTCGCACTACATGATGTTTGAGAAACGGATGACCGAGACATAGTCTTTCAGAAGCGTTAGCACCTTACGATGGGTAGAGAGTTACACCTACTTTCCCCTACATCTGCTAGTCTACCACTGTAAGAGTTCACACGACTTAATCAACTATGCTAGAGCCCATAATAGCTTGTGGCTGCACACGGAAGTTTCTAGCATGAATAATCTTATGATCCCTTTGAGCATGGGTGGCGGTCCATAGGAGAATCACACGGTAACCCGGGATTTCCAAAAAAACAGGCAACACTGGGTTCCCCAGGTGCCTCAATCCACCCATATGTGTATTAAAGTTTCCACCTTAAGTTAACCAATAATTATCAATACTCACATCTTTCATGGATACACTCACCCAATCCACGTCTACTAGCCAGCATAGCAATATAAGAAGTAGGTAGAAGTAACTCCCAAAGGTTTGATAATAAACAGGTGAATAGGTACTACCTCATCTACTTCCCAGAACCCACATATTAATCAGATCCTACTCATGCAATGTTTTTTGGATTGACCTAATGCAATAAAGTTGGGTAGTAAAGAGGTATAATCTGCAAAACGTAGAGACTCGTAGTAGCACGCTTCACACTCCGGGTACTCTATCACAAACAAACAAGCATACAATAAGCAATCAATCTAGAGCATGGGTAAAACTCAAATAAAAGATCAAAACAGAAAGTTCAACTTAAGAACTCCGGTTCACAAAAAGAATCAAATCAAACGAACCAACAAAACTCAAACTGCGAAAGAAACACGGTCCGATTACTAATCTGGACTAAAGTCAATTTTAACAATACCAAAATCTTGTTCAAGTTGTCTAAGCAGAAAGAGGGCTTCGCGACGAAACTCTAGGTGCTTGAATCGCCTGATTCTGATAAACGAGCGAAAAGAAAAACTAAAACTAAGATTCGAACTGAAATCACGATCGAAAATAATCGCGGAAAAACCTCCGAAAAAGAAAACTGACAAATAGACTAACGAATGAACATTTGCTGTCTACGGCTAAAGAGTGAACAGTGTTCCTTAAAATGAACGAATGAGCGAACGCTCACTAAATAAAATAAACTAGGAAACCGACCGATCTAATCTAAAAAACAAGGGTTTTCTTAAAAAAACAAACGGTTTTCTCAAAAAAAAGGCGGCGGCGGCTTCTACCTCGGTGGGACTCCGGCGGCTTCCGGGGGGTTCCGGCGGCGGTGGGTGGCTCAGGTGGTGGCGGTTGGCTAGCGGCAGGCGGCGGCGGCGCTAGACGGCGGCGGTAGCGCTAGGCGGTGGCAGCAGCAGTGGCGTGCGGCAGCGGCGAGTGGCGGCGCGAGGCGGCGGGGTTGGCGGCTCGGGCGGGGCTCGAGTGGTGGTGGAGGGCGGCGGCGGCGGGGTATTTAAGAGGGGGGCTCGGCCTCAGTTTGGGGAAGGGGGATGTCGGTGTCAAAACCGGCGGATCTCGGGTAGGGGGTCCCGAACTGTACGTCTATGGCTAATGGTAACAGGAGACTGGGGACACGATGTTTACCCAGGTTCGGGCCCTCTCGATGGAGGTAATACCCTACTTCCTGCTTGATTGATCTTGATGATACGAGTATTACAAGAGTTGATCTACCACGAGATCATAGAGGCTAAACCCTAGGAGCTAGGCTATGATTATGAGTGTTCTTGTCCTACGAACTAAACCCTCCGGTTTATATAGACATCGGAGGGGTGCTAGGGTTACATAGAGTCGGTTACAGAGAAGGAGATCTATCATCCGGATCGCCAAGCTTGCCTTCCACGCAAAGGAGAGTCCCATCCGGACACGGGGCAAAGTCTTCAATCTTGTATCTTCATAGTCCAACAGTCCGGCCAAAGTATATAGTCCGGCTATCCGGATACCCCCTTATCCAGGACTCCCTTAGTAGCCCCCGAACCAGGCTTCAATGACGATGAGTCCGGCGTGCAGATTGTCTTCGGCATTGCAAGGCGGGTTCTTCTCCAAATCCGGTGTACCTGTCGTAGCGAACAGTGTCCGGCCTCCCATTAATGTTGTACTCCTAGGCTTCTGTGTTTCAATAATGGCCATCTCCACATGTCGAGCAAAGACGAGGGGCCGGGGCATTTTTACATTTGCCACCCTAATCCTGTAAGCAAGCCATCTATTTGAAGAGACGGGGATCCTCAGATCCAAATCACATCATCTCCTCCCGAGCAAGCATTCCGTAGAGCACGTCCGGAAGAGACCATCCCATCATGACCGGTCACTGCAGCTCTTCCTCTCGTTCCCCTAGCTCGAAACCAGGGGATTGGGAAAAGTGTTCCGTCCCTCACAGCCGCCTAATACAGCTACAGACACAAGGGTTCCTTCCGCTCGTATACATGGTCCTCGTCCGATCTGGACTAGCCACCTATAATGGCGGGGAGCAAGCGGAGAGATTTCCTAACCCATCTGATGGGGAGCGATTATGCCTTATCCAATATCTGCTAAGAGGAGTCGGGTTTCCAATCCACCCATTCCTCCGCGGGCTCCTGGAGTTCTACGGCCTCCAGCTGCATAACTTTACCCCCGCCTCCATATTGCACATCGCGGGTTATGTTGCCCTCTGCGAGCTGTTCCTAGCTGTGAAGCTCATTTCGAGCTATGGAAGAGGTTATTTTGCCTCGTCCCCCGCAACCAGGAGGGATCTATATATCAAGTGGGTGGAGCCGAAATATGGCGCACCGCCCAGACTGGATACCTGTCCGGTACTCCAAAGAAGGCGTAAGAAGACTGGCCTTCGGAGTGGTTTTACGTTGATGACGTTCCCCTTCCAGACCCAGTCCGGCAGGCCTTCCTGAGTTTACCAATACTCCACTGAAGAAACACCAATGCTAGCGCCCCCAGAGCCCCCAGGAGGAAGATAACAGAGAAGTCCTCTATCTGATGAACAGGATAAAAACCATGGCCAAATCAGGACTGACAATAACCAAAGTTATGTCAATATGCATAATGCGGGGAGTGCAGCCACTTCAATATAGGGGGAAACCCATGTGGCACTTCAATGGAGAAGACGACACCTCCCGATGTGGTCATAAAGGCCCGGACTCCGCCACCGCTCTGGCAAGGATACTGTCCGATTTGTATAAAGGAGAAGAAGAGGAGTTCCTCCGCATTAAACCGCACGGATGGATTTTCCATGTACAACCCCCGGAGCTGGGTAAGTTGTCATCCTTTACTCGACTCTGTTCATTCTTGCCTCCTTTATCATAATCATTTACCCTGCTATTTCAAAGTTGGAACTAAGAAAGGCCGTGAAAGAGTTCAGCATCCCATCTCCGCAACCAGAGGTTCCTGGCCGGGCTCTCGACCCTGGACTTTAAGAAGATCCGGACATATCCATGGAGCAACGTCATCTGGGGCATAACGTACTAGCTTACTAAAGTCATCCACATATTGGCCAACAGTATGTCCTCCTTGGCGTATGTTGTGAAACCCGCGCTTCTTCATGGCCATAGCTCCTGCTGAAACATGGGCAGTGTGAAATGCCTGCTGGAACTGATCCCATGTGACAGTGTCGATGGGGTAAGTGGCTGTGAAATTCTCCCATCATGATGCTGCGGGTCCATCAAGATGGTGTGCGGCAAAACGCACTCTCTCCGCATCTGTGCACACTACTAGGGAAAAGCCTAGCAGCAGCGTGGGTTTTGGGCCTATTAGCAGCGCGGGGGCCGGCGCTACTAATAAGGCGCTACAGCTAACGTATAGCAGTAGCGTGGGTGCCACCCGCGCTACTACTACGTCCTTTAGTAGTAGCATAGGTAAAAACCCGTGCTACTACTACCAGTGCGGGTTATTTTTGAATTTTTTCGAAAAAGTATTTCGATTTTTTTCCCTAATTTCAAATTTCTGAATTATTTTAACCTCAAATCTCTAATCACCCCTCATCGTTGCTCAATTTAATCTCTAATCAACCCTCATCATTCCAAATCATGTAACTTCCCAGACAGTCACCCATCCTCTCACTACTCCAGCCTGAGCATGCTTAACTTCGGGGTTCTATTCTCCCTCGTTTCCAAGTCTGCACTTGTTGTTTTCCTGACAATAGTAAGATGTCAATCCTATTAACCTCAGGAATTTAGCTTGAGCATGAAGTCACACATTTCACTATTTGAGTTTGAAACTATTGTTCTAAAAAATTAGTAACACTAATATTTCTTGAATAATTAGTTTGACCACAGTTTGGCCATAGTTTGACCAGATTTGACAAAAATTCAAAAAAACTAAAATAATTATTTAGTAACACTAATATTCTAGAATAATTAGTTTGACCATTGTTTGACCACAGTTTGACCACATAGTTTGAAATTTTTTCGATTGTTCCACTCTAGATCTACAAAGCCTCGTAACTTTTTTTCTGTGAGGTTTTTGAGGATTTTGAAAATGTTTAACGGGGTTCCCCCAGTTAACTTTTTGAGTAGATGATTTTTCATATAAAAAACTTTTTCATCCGAGTTAGTATGCAAAAGTTATGCCCATTTTTACAAATTCTCGAGAGATTTTGCAAATAAAGTCGAAATTCATATTTGCAAATTTTCCCAACAACTAGACCACATATCACATGGGAAACTTATTTTCTTTTATTTTTTTGACATTTTCATCATTTTCTTTTATTTTTTTTAAAACTG